>NW_028261383.1:117415994-117510994 GCF_051295495.1 Thamnophis sirtalis
GTGGTGTCCACAAAACAATTTCACCTAGAGGGACCCAGAAGATTGGCCTTTAGTGCCTTGGCACCTGCCTTGAGGAACATCCTCCCCTCCAAGGTGCAACTGTCCATCTTTGTTAATCTTCCAGAAGGCCCTCAAAACATGGTTCTATCAGCAGGCTTGGGGATTTCACAGTGGTCTAATAAGATGCCAGCATTGTTTTTAACACCTATCTTTCTCTGTCTTGCTTTTAATGATATTTATAGGTTTTTTTAAAAAACTAAACTTGTTTCAATATTTTGATTTTATGATTTTATTATGCCACCACCTAGTTACTTTTCTGTGAGATGGGTAGTAATCGAAATATGTCAAAGAAATATGGGGGAGTCAGTCACTCAACCACTTGTTTTATTGAAGAACTACTCCAAAAATTGCTTAAACAGGTAGTGGAAAAGAAACACCAATCCAGAAGAATAAAATCCATGTATTATAGAAGGCACAGCACTGGAAGCCCAGAGTTTGGGGTTGTTTCAAATATGGGAAACACAGTAGTAGGGTTTAAAAAAAGTTTCTAAAGAGGGTCTCTTTAATACTTTTAACTAAGCTGTCTTTGAACAGAGGAGGGAAACCAACTTTAGGGTTTCCATCTACCCACTGAATCCTCAGTGCACTATAGGGTCTTGCCCCTCGCGTTGGTATTGAAGTGACAGCTGCCAGGGATATTACGAACCGACCCTTTTGTGGCTTTTGGTGCTTCACGTGCCTTTTGGGGGGGGGGGGGGAAGAGTCCAAAAAAGCCACACCCTCGCGGAGTAACGCTTCACTCCCCCCCTTAAGTTCTGCGTGCTTGCTGTGTTCCTTGCTGGGGGATAAAGATAGAGACGCTGCCCCTTTAAATAGTTCAGGGTGTTCTCTCTCAGGCCACCATGACATATCTGGGCGTTGGAACGGGGGCCGAATAAACCGAGTAAGCAGGAGATCTGCGCTAGCAGTAAAGGGATTGCAAACAGCTGGGGCTCGTCCCATTCGCTGATATACACCGGAGTGGTTTGCGACGGCTTTGGCTAGGCGGGACTCGGTTCCTGGAGTTTAAACCACCGGGGACTCTTGCTTTAGGGAATACTGCTGCAAAGGAAGCGCGCGGTTTTTCAGCCTTGGTAAGTCCACGCAGGGCGAGGACGAGAGTTGTTATTATCTTCACTCAAATCTAGGGTAAAACTTTTCTAGAGGTTCATCTCTCGGGAGACTTAGGGAGTCGAAGTTTTTCGGGGACATCAGACGAGCCTGTTTTTTTTTTTTTAAATCGAGATCAGTTGCGCAAGGGTCGACCGTTTCGTTTATTTGGGATGCGTGGGGTGGAGGGGGGGGGTGGCAGCACAGAAACTCGCTGGACAGTTATCAATGGGTTAGTCCCGCCTTGTTTCCATACAGTACCAGCGCTGTTCGAAAGACTTCGAGAGAAAGAGAGAGAGAAAGAGGAAAAAAGCCTCTGCGCGTGGAAATAAGTCGCAGGCTGACAACTTTGTAGGAGAGCTTGCGAGGGAGGGGCGCCGTTCGCAGACCTCCCGGTTCGGGGCCAGGGGAAACCAAAAGGTGGGAGGGGAAGAGAGCGGTTTGAAAGCCTCGGGGGTGGTGGGAGGCATCACCCACGACGCGGGACCAAGGGCTATCACCTGTGGGGCGAGGGAAGTAATCTTAAGGTTTCCCTCTGGAGTACTGTGCCCCATTTGGCGCGCTCTCTCTGTGTGTAAAGCGAATGTGTGAAGTAGGTGCACTATAGGCAACCAACGCTGCTGGGAAACATTGTGTGATGTGTATTCTCTGCAATCCTTGGCGCTTGTGCGCTCCGAAATAACTCCCCACCAAGCTCAGAGAAGCGTCTTTGCGCATCCTTCCGAAGGCTTCTTAGGATTGCCGCCAGATTTCTCTCGGCAGCGAGGATAATGGAAAGCAGAAGGTGGGGGCCCTAACAGGAGCACTGCTCTCTTTAGCGGGGCGAGGGAGAATCGCTTTCAGGGAACCAGGTGGCAAAGGAAAAAGGGAGTGTGCCGGGACTGAAGTGAGGAATATCCGTCCAGGAAAGGTGGCACCTGCCCTGATGAGGCACGCGACCTATACCTGGCTCGCCTCTTTTTCACGCTCTCCCGAATTACGGGACTACGGGGCTCATAAAAGGGAAGTTTCTTGGAGTTGCAAGGGAAAAGACAAGTTTTGCGGAAAGGTCGTTCTCCGCTCGGTTGTAGCGCCGCAACCACCCGAGAGCCAGTAAAGAAGGGCCCGGCATCTCATCCCCTTCTCCTCGGGGAAAGTATTTATAGCTGGGGCACGGCCAGCCTGCCGGTTTGCCTGGCCGTCGGCGTGCTACACATACACAGCCCACTAGGCGCCCCGCCGTGATTGGGGCGTTGTTCCTCTAGAAGGGCAACACGTTTTTGAGTTCCCGCCCCTCGTCTTCGGCGAGAAAAACGCGGGCAGCCACTTTCTCGAACTCTCCTCTTTTGGGGCGTCCCCCCACCCCCCGGTGATAGGGAGTGAGCGGCAGGAAAAAAACCAACCCGGCAGAAATTAAAACGAATTGCAGCGGAGTAAGTAGGCCGCTCAATTTTCCTGGTGGGACGGGGAATTGTCACCCAAACTCAATTTGGGTGGGGGGTCTGTTCTAAATCGCCCCGAAGACCTCCGGCACTTTTATTGTACGAATATGCCAAATTCATGTCTCTACTATTATTCCTCCTTGCGTCTTAAGCGTACTAAATTGCGCATTCATTGGGAGGGACGTGGAGCAGGGGGGAGCGGGAGAGACCCTCTTTAGCTTGGCCGGACCTCGGCAGACAAGTTTGGTTCTGGTCCGGGATTTTTCAGACCTTAATATATAAAGCTTGAATTCCCGTTTGAAAACTAGCCGCTCTAAATCATGCCGGCCCTGATATAATTAGAAACGGGTTGAAATATTTTAGCACGTAAATCTCTCCAACTACCCACCCCCATTCCCCGCTGCCTGGAATTTAGTTCCTCCCTGCAGTCCATTGGTAGACTGAAATGGTTTGTGTATGTGTGTGTTTGTGGTGTGTGTTTGTGGTAGTGCTTTCCCCTTTTCCTAGTTTGTAATAAATATAGGGAGAGATCCCCCCCACCTAGATTAAGTTCATCAAGTTCTCAAGCCCCCCCCCCCATTTTCTTGCTGCATTTAACAACACCCCACTCTGCTGCTTTTTTAACCTTCAGGGTTTTATCTGTTTCCTCCCACCCTCATTCTTTCCTGTCCAATACTATATATGCTTGAAAAAACTCTTTCCCCCCTTTCCCTCATAATTGTCTGGTTTATTTTATTATCTGTAGCTGGGCTGTGAAGTTGAGAGGTTGGCGGTTTATTGGTTTGCAGATGCCCATGATTCAAAAGAGAATGGTGACTTTGTGGCATAACTGTTTCCATTCCCCGCCTCCTAAACTACCTCAGCCAGTCTCCGAGGTCTACTCCAAGCATGGCGCTGTTTCCCTACTTTTAGACCTTTGACAGGATTCAAGTTGCACCCTCAGAAAAGAGAATTTTGTGTGCTGGCCCTCTTCAAAGGAGAGCTCTCCTGAAGGCTGGAGGGAAACTTTGAGGAATGCTGTGGCATTTAGACTCAGTACACCAGGTGTCAGCATAACTTTTCCAAATCTGGAAGAAAGAAAAAAGGGAATGGGATTTGGAGAAGAAAAGCTATTCAACATGTGTATTTTATGGATTATTTGGTAGAGAACGTGGCATCCTTTTTCCTGCAGTTTCTGCAACTGCTACCCTGTGGTTGCAATGAAAGTCCCCAAACTCTCTCCCCTAAAATTTGAATGGTTTCATAACTGAAACTTTGTTTCTCCAAACAATCATATTCAGACACACAAAATTCTGTTTTATAACCTAAAAATCCTAGTTAAGAAGTTGGAAACTCTCTCACTTTCATGCATATTCTTAGCTTCATTCTGCATAAAACAAAAACACATTTGGTGAATTTCTTTAAGTGGCCATAAACCAAGCCTTAAAACATTGCTATGTTCTGTCTCAGAGGCACCCTCTGCTGTTCATTTCTTAAATTCAGGTTTGCCTAACCTCATCCATGAGTAAACATTTTCACCTCTGCTTAAAAGGTATTTTCCCCCTTTCCAGATCTACTGAACACTTTTGCCAAAATGCTCCTTTTGTTGTTGGGAATCATTGTGCTCCATATCTCGGTGCTTGTTCTTCTCTTCGTTTCTACAATTGTCAGTGTAAGTAAACTATCCTGCCTGTTTTTATTGCCTGCACCTAGTGCTCCATTGTGCAATTAATTCATTACTTCCTTATGAAATATATCAGCTACATCTATTGAAATAGTTTTAAATCTACCTGTTTATTCTTTTAAAATTTAATGTGAAATTATAATGCAAATACAACAGAATCATTCTCATCACTTTTGCTATACTTAGTATTTTATATGTATCAGAGAATATATTAGCCTTTGGGGAAACCTGTTAGCTATAGAAACCAAAATTTTAAGCATAAAGGCCTATTAAATGAGAGTCGGTCTCTGCACTGGGAATGGTTGAGGAAAAATTTCCTCTTACGGGGGAACCACAGAAAAATTTCCAGACTATTGAAAGTGGCTAAGAGCCAAATTTTTTTTAAAGGGATAGGAACTAGTGGCCTTCCAAATGTTACTGAATGACAATTTCCAGCAGTTCCAGTTTCCATGGCTGATGTGAAGTAAGATGGGGTAGTTGTTGAGCAACATCTGGAGAAACTGTAGATTCCCTAGTCCTGGTACTGGAGATTACAAATTCTCCCAAGATAGCTGATTGTATTAGCTGCCATGTGTTTCATTGGTGATCTGCTCCAAAGCCATTCTCAGTGCTCTGTCATTGGGAAAAGAAGGTTGAAGAGAATAAAATTTCCTCCCATCTAATTTGGCGAAGATTTTAAAAGAATGAGGGGGTGTTTTTTTTGCCTTTCTTTTGAAGGCTCTTTGTAACACAAAGGAATCAAAGCAACAAAGAAAGGTCTGTCTCCTCTCAGCCAATGTAAAGAGGGATATGCATTTCTACACTCACTGTTGGAAAGAAGCCTTTGCTGATACATGGATCTTCAGGGGGTCTTTTAATTGCTTTCATTCCTTAAGTGATCTTGACTGGCTTAACTTCTTTAACGTGGAAGATAACATGTAAGTTCTATCCCCTTCCAAACTGTTCATCTCTAATAAACCACTCATTATTTTTCAGGAATGGCTCACTGGGAACGGACACAGGGCAGACCTTTGGCTGAACTGCACCGTTCCTGTGTCTCCGTTTCGTTGCTCATCATCATCCACAAATGGTGAGATTTTTAATGGGCGTGGCTTTCTTTTAAAATATGTCTCATCTCTCTCTCTTTTTTTAGTCCAATATTCAATACCTTTGAAATAGTGTGACCTGCTAATGTTGGAAGCAGTTTAGGCAGGATTTCACGATGTATCCCCACTTCTCTCACTTCCAACCATATGCTGTTTGATTGTGTACCCTGTTTCCCCAACTTCTTGCCAGACTTTTAGACAACCCTGGCTCATTAATACTATCTAGATACTTAGCTCCATTTCTGAATGAATTTATAACTTGCATTGTCTCTTGTCATTTTGTACTAAATTGATTGTCAGATATCTATTAAGAAAATGGGTTTGTCCATCAAATAAAGCATTCTGTATGAAGTGAGTGGTTAATCTTGTAACAGTTGATTCTTAATACTTTATGTATAGAATATTGACTCTGTCTTGCTTCCTTAATCTAGCCACAAAATTGGATATTTCTTTAACCTTTGGAATATGCAACAATGAATAATACTGTAACACCTGTATATAAACCCTGCCTAAATATTACCTTCTGTTATGCTAAATCATGGTTTATGAACATATTTATAGGCAGAGATATTCCATAGGCAGTGGTGTTTTACACATAAACACATGTTAGGGTCACTAAGACTGCAATCCTATGCTTGCTTATTTAAAGGTAAATTTCACTGTAGAAATTGGGACTTTTGAATAAATGTGTAAGATGTACTGTAGACATGTGTAATAATGATAAAATTGGGTCTGCATTAAGGAAAATCATGAAATACATGGTTGGTCTTTGACTGTTTGACTAAATCTTTGTTAAAATCCCTGTAAATAGTTTGTTAATATCTGTTGCTGCAGATTATGGATTCCCGTCTTCTCTCATCAGCCTCAGTTGTTTTGGTTATAGGTCCTTGCTAGGCCATTTAGTTGCTTTTTATTTTGAAAATTCATCTTCTATGTAGCTAGGAAGTCCTTTGATTTTGTCTTGTTGTTTGGTTGATCCCATTTTGCTTTCCAATCAAGAGCATGGCTTATTTTCCATAAGACCCTGTCATTAGTTTTCTAAGGGTGTCTGAAAGAACATTGTGGGCCACTGAATTAAGTAGACCTATGGTTTTGGCCAACACACTCTTTGAGTATTGTAATTTGAACTGTGTGTGGGATAATCAATCAATCAATCAATCAGACTAGAGCTAAAGGGGACCTTTGATGTCTTCTAGTCCAACCTCCTCTTCAAGCAGAAGATCCTATTCTGGACACAAGTGACTGTCCAGTCTCTTCTTAAAAACCTCCAGTGATGAAGCACCTACAACTTCTGAAGGCAAGCTGTTCCACTGGTCAATTGTTCTCACTGTTAGGAAGTTTCTGCTTAATTCCAGGTTGCTTCTCTTTTTGATTCGTTTCCATCCATTGTTCCTTGTTCTTCCCTCCAGTGCTTGGAAAAATAAGTTGATCTTTCCTCTTTGTGGCAGACCCTCAAATTCTGGAATACTATTGTCATGCCTCTTCCGCCCAGTCCTTCTTTTCTCTAGACTAGCCAAACCCAAATCTTGCAACATTTTTTCATATATTTTGTCTCCAGGTCTGTAATCATCTTAGTTGCTCTTCTTTGCACTTTGTCCAAAGTCTCAACATCTTTTTTGTAATGTGGTAACCAAACCTGGATGCATTATTCCAGGTGTGATCTTACTAAGGCTTTATAAAGTGGTACTAATACTTCACATGATTTTGATTCTATGCGTCTATATAACCAAGGATTGTGTTAGCTTCTTTGGCTGCTGCCACATATTGCTGGCTCATATTTACCGATAAGTGATCATCTACCAGCACTCGAAGATCCCTCTCATAGTTATTGTTTTTGAACCAGGTTTTGTATAATCTGTACATTTGGTTTTTCCTGCCTAAGTGTAAAAGTGCCTTTAAATTAAATTAAATTAAAAAACACTAATTACATAAAATAAAAGCATTCTTACATTTTTTTTTCTGGAGACAGCATTTTTAACCTAGGGAATGAAGGGTTATTATGGTAACAGTTTTTCTCATGAAAAGAAATAACACTTACTCCAACCTGAATCCTTTTTAATTTGCTGTCTACAGATAATTCATTGGCTATAGTTGATTATTCTCCCAACAGCTATACACTCTGTCCAGTTTTTGTACAATATTTCTTGGCCACTATGCCACTCAGTTCTTGGATATTGTTGGCAAAAATGTTTCAGTACATCTCAGAATATTATTTCAGTTTCCTCTCAAGGTGCATCAGAATCTTTTTTTGCAAATTTAATGTGAGCCTGAGATACTTGGATCTCCAAATTGTTGCTTTGGGTAGATACTTTTTATTTTTAATTTTATTCAGAGTAGTTGCAGCCAAATTTACCACCACTGGGAGTTGGAGAAACACTTATCTCTTTTGATGTTTTTTTTCCTAATTGTAAAAACTGTCTTCTCAATTACACAACCCCAAGAGGGGAGGAAATAAATATTTCTAAGTCTTCCCCCATAGGATAAATAGACTTTTTGATGATAAAGAGGAAAGGGATCTTTTCCCTCCCCCCCCCTTCCAATTACAATCACTAAGTGTAGATTGACATTTCTTGCAACTGTTTTTTTTAATCATCCCTCTGGGACAATATTCAGGGAGGTGAATTATAAGTAGTTTGATCTATGCTAGTTTGTTCTCAGTTCAAAAGAAATACTGAATTGCAACAATATACTGGAATGAAACCATAATGTTTCTTTCCTTTGAAGATGCAGGAACTTTTCTTTACATACATTTTAAAACACTGAGCCTGTGAAAATATTTGGAAATGAACTAATTATTTTGAATGTATCCTGTGCTTATTATTTTTGGGGTTCCTGAAACTCCAAGTCATGCAAGCAGGAATAATAGAGACTGCTACAACTTTGGTTACTTTTAGTACATTTTAATGGGAGCTGGGGACATCAGATAAGTGCTTCCCTAGCCAATCAGAGCAATTGTGAGGGATCATGTGACTTTAGGTCTAAATTGTGGAAGTTGAAAAGTATTGGGATTTCTATCTGAAGTCACTAGCCTAGAATCCCTTTAACATGATACTAGACATCAAAAAATACAAAAGCTTAATATTGCATATTAAAAACAGCTGGACTATGAAAGAGATATAAAATTGCAGACAAAATGGTGGTGGTCCATTTTTTACTTCTATTTTGGTTTCCCCTAGTCTTTGCCCTCTTACTGAACTGGGCTAGAATTATGAGAAAAATCCAAGAAAGGAGTTCAAAAAACATTTGTAGCTTGGACATGGATCCCCCACATGTAGGAGAATTCAAACAATCTCTTAGTATAAAATGTTTTGGAATTGTGATAATTCTCAGGAGATAACTATGGATCATCCTGTAGCCAAGTAATGCTCACATTTAATAGCCTCCCCAGCTTGTTGTATTGGACTTCAGTTCAATAGTGCTCCTGCAGTATGGACATTGATCTTGTTGGCTGCTTATTCCGAGAAGAGGTGAATCTGATGCATCACTAGGATGCAGCAATGGAGGAAGCTGCTGTGTAAGACAATAATTTCATATTTAACAATGATACAGTGGGGCAAAATTCAAGTTTGTATAGTCTATTTTTGTTTGTTTTTATACCACACTACTATATCCTGCTGCAATTATATACAAATTCATTGATTCACAGTACAAAAGATATTACAGTAACAATGAAAATGTTATAAAATAAAACCAGCAATCAAAATAGACAAACATAAAGCATCTGGCATCAGCCCTCAAATTCCCCCCAGAAAAGCTCAATTTGAGAAGTTTCTGGAAGGTGACCAGAATTGGTTCTTTGTGTTAAAAGCTGCTGAAACAACATTTTTTAATGTCCCCATTAACTGAGTCCCATTGTCCAGGGCAACATCTCTTTCTAAATCCTTGATTCCATAGTAGTGAATGTCAGCATGAGCCTACTGAATTGGTGGATTACTTTGCTCAGTCTATTTTTTTTAATTGCAGGCCCACACAGGTATAATGAATAGCTGATAGGCTGTCTAATGTTTTCGACTCAGTGGTTCAGAATATGCAGGCCTACAAACACGGCATCTATTTCCAACTCATTCAGACAGCCTGATTTAATAAGTTGCAGACAGCTGGCAAGTGTGTGTTTCTACATATTCCAAATTATTTATTCCATAATCAATCAAGAGCCAAGGTGGCACAGTGGTTAGTGTGCAGTACTTCAGGCTACTTCAGCTGACTGCTAGCTGCAGTTCAGCAGTTCAAATCTCACTGGCTTAAGGTTGACTCAGCCTTCCATCCTTCCGAGGTGGGTAAAATAAGGACCCAGATTGTTGGGGGCAATATGCTGACTCTGTAAACCACTTAGGGCTGTAAAAGCACTATTGAAGCAGTATAAAAGTACTGTTGCTATTTTGTCTGGTAAGGTTGGGATATTCAGTAATGTTCCCAGTTCAGTTGCTGTATTCACTGAAAGCAGCAGTGATCAGTGCTCCTCTCTGGAGTGAATGGAAAGGATGCTCTGTTACCTCCTAATAGTACGAGATCAGTATGCAAGTACCTGGACACATCTGTGTAACAATGTAGTAGTTTTATATGCTAAAACTGAAAGTTTCTAATCAGCATTTGGTAACATTCATTTTTGTGCAGCTTAAATGTATGCAGGACCTTGGATTTTGAAGTCATTGGTGTAGTGGGCAACTTTTAATTTCAAATAAAACCTATTTACAATATATAAAATGAGCCCTACAACCTATTTGTATTTAATGAGCCCTCCAAATTGTGGGGAAGAGTAATATTGTTTGCACAGCTGAGGAAGATGAAGGAATGTTTTGCTCTTAGTAACAGAAGCCTACACAAGGGAGAATTCAACATTTTGAAAATATGCAGTTCATGTCCCAAAGGACAACCACCAGGAAATATTTGCATTTTTATTTTGGATACATACTGTTTATTGTTTACTTCTGGGGATAGAATGGATTGAGACAAAGAGGGAACCATACACAACACCATGTTCTTACAACCCCTTCTTTTGGTTCAATTCCTGAGTCTCCTCCCAGTACACTCGCTGCCAAACCTTTTATACCAAGAATGGGAAACTTGTGTGTTTCCATTAGCTGCTGAACTAAATTCTTAAACATCTTTCCCTGTTCGTTTGGGGCTGCTGGTAGATGTAGCTGAGAAACATATTTTCTACATCTAGGCAACTGCATTCCAAGGCAGTCCATCCAGACCTTGTTTGTTATAGGCATTGTTATTCTGAATGCAAGTTGTGTCCTATGTTCCTAGCTGATAGCAGGTAATATCCCCAGATATTCCTAACTGAAGATGTCTATTTGAATCTGTAAAGAAAAAAATTATGCATTGCAAATAGATGCCATGATTAATCCTTCAGATGTCCTCAATTACAGAAGTTTGCTTCTGGTTTTTGAAGAGAAGCTGTCCAATGGCTATAGCCATGTATGTAGTTCAGTTTTGAAACTTAGAAATTTGTTTGGATTCTTTTCTAGACCTGGTTGCTTAGATTTTTGCTGAAAAACTAGGGATTGTATCTTTGTCTTATCTACTTTTCAAATAAAATGCTAATTTTAAATTTCATTTGCTGCTATGTGAGACAAATCAAACATTTTCAAGCCATTGTGTTTACAATGGTAGAAGTACTTTTTTTTTATTTTTTAAAAAATGACCCTTATTTGTAAATTCACACAGTTGAATTGGGTGCTGGTATGTTGTTCAATAGCTCCATAAATATTAATACCATCAGAATAATGTCACTGTGAGGTACAGTAAATGTATCACTATACTTTCCCCAACTACGTCTTACTTTAATTGGCAAGGTTTGCTTGAGAGCTTAGTAGAATGATGTGGGTGCATGCATGCATGCATGTGCCTTTAGTCACTATTAACTGCTTGGATTAGGCTCTACAGTTTTCTTGGCAAGATTTTTCAGAAGTGGTTTGTCGTGTTGCCTCCTCAGGGATGAGAGAAAACAACTAGCCCCAAATCTCCAAGGCTTTGAGCCTAAGGCAGGACTGGAGCTCATGGTCTTCCATGTTGTACGTTTTTAGTCTCTAGTGTAGTGTCTTAATCACTACAGCACTAGAGCAACCTAGCTCTAGAGTTATTAAAAGCTTTGTGGATCCATGCCTCTTTGAATTACTAACCACATAGCAGAGTATATGAATAATACCTGCTTTACATTTACCTAGCATAATTCACCAATTTTCCCTCTCAAATAATGCTATTTTCTTTTTTCTTTTTTTTTGTACAAATGGGGTATTTGATTGTGGCCATCCTTCTTAGAAATGATGGCTCTTAAAGATGGTGAAATAATTTAAGGTAACAGTATTTAAATTTAAGGGTATATAAAGTGAAATAAAATCCCCAGAGAAAATTTGTCAGAGCAGTATATGTAATATAAACTCTAAATCTATTAAGATATTCATATTATACTGTATGCTCAGTGTTTAAAGAAAAGTCTCAATCAAGTTGAGTTCTTTCAAGATATCCAGTTACAGCTCTCATATTCTCTTAGAATCTGCTAGATGTTGCCATCTGCTGAAATATTTTGTTCAGTAACAGTGGCAAAGATTATTTCCCGAATAAACAGACACTACAGTAGTATTTATGTATGTATGTTTGTTTATTTTTTGGAGCCCATTTTTACATTGACAAAAAAAACATAACTTTTGTATTCAGACTTTTTCTTTTTACAATGTCATCTAGCAGTATCATCTTGTCTGGAACATGTCTATTTGATTTTGGTACATTTTTACTACTGAAATTCATTCTTCAGTTTAAGTGGTCAGTTATTTGCCACCTAAGAGTTGCCTGAGCTGCGAGATGGCTGGCAAATAAATAAATTTATTATAATTATCAGTTCAAATGTTGCACTCATCATAGTTTCAGCTTGCCTTGCCAGGCATTCTTCATTAAGACTTATCTCAGGAATTTAGGACGGTGTCCCACTTGTATATCAAAGGATTACTGGTTAGCTTCTCTGTTGAAGCAGCAGCATTGAAAGTAGTGGCATAAAGTCAAAGGATGCCTGGAATAATGAGCTCATGGTCAAGGCCAGATACCATTTTTCAGATGACGTATCTTATTTATTTATTTAAAATATTTAATTGCCTGCCCATCTTTAACAACTCTGAGAAATACACGACAACTATAAAACTACTTTAGTATCTATAAAATAATAAAATGGTAAAATGATCACACCAAAACCCTGTGCTTCAATCAACCCCTTAGGATATCTCACAGCATGCTCCAATTATGCTCATCCCATTCGTCCTGTCCCCTCCTGCCCTGTCCCGCCCAGCCCAGCTTAGCTTTTTGGTAAATGGCCAGGTCTTTATGGCCTTTCAAAAGGCTAAAACTGGGGGACTTCTGAAGAGCTGAGGTTTCACAGTGGTTAGAGTCCAGTACTGCAGGCTACTTCAACTGACAGCTAGCTGCAGTTCAGCAGTTCAAATCTCACTAGGCTTAAGGTTGACTCAGCCTTCCATCCTTCCGAGGGGGGTAAAATGAGGACCCAGATTGTTGGGGGCAATATGCTGACTCTGTAAATCGCTTAGAGGGGGCTATAAAGCACTATGAAGCAGTATATGTCTAAGTGCTATTGCTATCTTGGGGAGGAGATGTTTCACAGGGTCGGAGCAACCAAGGAAAAGGCATGCTTCCAAAGTCCCACTAAGTGGCAGGATTTCAGGGAAGAGCTCTGGAGCCTATTTTATCTGATCCAGTGGGACAAGCAGAAATGCAGTCTTGCAAATAACCATGTAGGGTCATCCTGTGCTGTGTAGGGATTTAAGGGTGATAACCAGCACCTTGAATTGCATCCAAGAGGAAACTGGGAGCCAGTACATGTTGCACAATAGAGGTATAACATGAATGAACTTATGAACACCAGCACACTTATGTGTGCTGTTGCATTCAGAACCAGCTGGAACTTCCGAGTGGTCTTCAAAGGCAGCTCCATGTAAAGCGCATTGCAGTCCAAAGGGGAAGTAATTAAGGCATGAGTGACCATGAGCAAGGCTTCCTGGTCTAGACAAGGGTGCATTTGGTACACCAGATGAATCTCTGCAAGCCCTCTCCTCCACCTTCGGCTAACAAGAACTTCCACCTGTTCATCAAGCAGAAGCCATGAATCAAGGAGTACTCCCAAACTGGGTACTAACTCAGTCCAAAATAATGTAACCCCATCCAGAACCAAAGCTAAAAACTCATCAGACTTGGGGTGGAACCTAGATCAGCTTCATCTGCCCTGGCAAGCATAGATAACCACATTCTATGCCATTGGATGACCATACCCAGCGGTCTCATGAAGGGTTAAAGAGGAGTGTGGGACACAAGTTATTATGCAACCCACGTTGCAGGAGACTAGAGTTCAATCCCTTCTTGCCTACCAACATCAACTAGAGAAAGGAGAATCACCACAAAATGGTGCTTCCCACTCTCAACTTCTGGAACTGGTCCCGGAGGATACAAAGGATGATGATATAGAAACTGCTGAAAGAATTAGGAGAGTTGCAGTACCCCATCCCGAACCCTCCAAAGATCATCAGCCAGCATGATCAATTCTCTTTTAGTGCTCTACTCCAGCCTGAAAAGGGTGTAGATAATCCACTTCATTCAGGGCACTTTGAAGCTACAAGCCTAAAAAGGAAGATTGGAGAGTGGATAAAAGTTGTCTAATACAACTTGATCCAAGGATGGCCAATATTGAAATGATATCTGTCCTTCTGTTCCCCTCCTCTTTCCTCACCATTGCATCCTTGATATACAACAGGGCTTGTTTTTGATCTGAAAGTTCTGATCTTTGAAAATGTAAAGTCTTATTTCTGAAAGATCTTGAAGTTGCCAATTTTCTTATTGCTTCTGTGCATATAGTAGAAGCCACCATGAGATGGTTTGGCTTTTCCTAGTACATAAATCATCGGAGTGGCAAATATTTATGATGATGCATATTTCTTTGTTTACTTGTTTGTAAATCAAATGTATAGGCTGTCCGACTTGCAGTGACTCTAGTCAGCATATAATTTAAAAGGATCTTGATTTGTATTGTTCTTTACATATTGGTCTATATTCACATCATTTGTTCTTGTCTTAGTCTGTTCTCTGCAGTGCCCTACTAATGACCAGTCATTCATTTCTTTTTTTCATATTCATAAGAAGCCTCTGCTTTCTACCCAGTACTGATAGTGCTGGTGAAGTATAAATCTGCAAGAAAAAAGCCAAGCTGAAAGGAAGGTCTATTAGAGAATGGTGAAGGCCACCATTCAACATTATCAGTGAACAACTGTAAGGAACTAAGTAGTCATCCATTGTTCAAGTCTTCTGTAATGCTTTTAATCCCCCAACCTCATTCTGGATAAAGAGCATGATATACAAATATATCAAAGCTTCTAAATAAAAATGGTGCTAATGTGTCAAGTTAGTACAGTATATTGTATTAATTGCAATAATACAAAATTAAAATTCATAGTGACAGAATAAGTGATATAATATAATCACTAAAAACATAACCAAGAAAACGGTTGTTGAACACCCTCAATGCTCCAGCGCCTGACCTCTGGAGGGAGAATTTCCCATAGAACAGGTGTCATGACAGAAAAGGCATATTTTCTAAGGCCTCGCCAACCAGCATTCTTTAGCTGACAGGACCCAAAGTACATCCATCCTGCCTGATCAGTTGAGTAGAAACAACTGGGGAGAGACAGTCCCTCAAGTAGACCATTCCCAAGCCATGAAAAGTTTTAAAGGTGACCTCCAACACTTTGAATTGCACCTGGAAGCACACTGGAACCCAATGCAGCTAGTAGTGATATTAGATACTTGTAGCTGCCTAGAATCAAGGTGGGTATGCTTAACTTTGATCCAGCAAGAATAGATTTGGTTTATTGCCATGTCATCCTTGCACCTAGCAATCGTGGTTTATATTTTGCACCATAGCCATGAAATTGCCTTCATCTTATCTGCTGGACATGAATGAAACAGACTTAATTTTTCCTTAGCTGTATCAGCATTAACTAGTGTTTTCTCTCTTATTCCATCACTGTCCAAGGGCATTCTCCGGTGTGTATCAAATCTTTAGTCTTTGCCACATTGGAAGGGTTCTAAAAAAGTTCCATAGGTTGTTTTCAACAGATAAATATAATTGCATAATTACAATACACTTAAGTGGCAGGTTTTTTTTTTTAAAAAATAAGTTTTTTAAATGTCATTACAGTTTTTAGCGATTTCTCTGGATCTACTTAACCTCCATGCATTCTTTCGACAGAAGTGGCTTTGTGGGATTGGTTTTTTTCTCCTTTAAGAGCTAGAAGGGCTTTTTAATTATTGTCACCTGCTTTTATTCTGATGCTTACTATTTGCTTCTCTTTTACCATTGTTTCCTTTGAAAATATTATCTACCCTAAAGCCAGTCTCAAAATATTTTAAATAAAGCCACCCCAAACGAAAACCGATCAGAATTTCCCCTCATTTTAAGAGGTACATGTCACAATAAGTTTCAGTTTACTTAAAATTCTGCAGGCCAGGAACACAAATAAAATGATAAAATTGCCAGGCTTATAAAATATTTTGATTATTGTCATTGATTAGTTGCTTATATGTTTTGTATTGCTCCTTCTTAAAAGTGTACAACAAATAAGTACAATATTATCATCTTTAAAAAGGACTATTGCAACTACAACACTCCAGTGAGCGATTTTGCAGTTTCTTCAGGAACAGTTAGAGAAACATTTGAGGAAGATGTCGAAATGCCAAACTTCTCCTTCAGATCCCTTTCATCTTGGAATATTTGTCATTTCTTGGAAGGTAGCATTTCTAAATCTAACGCCCCCACAAAGTGGACCCTGTTGTTTCAAATCATGAAGACAGAGGAGGACGGGAGCTTACAGACCAAGATGTTAGGAAGCACCTAATTTGGAATGGCTGTTAACAGAAAATTGATTCAGCGGGTGGACCATGTAGCTGTATGGCGGCAGTTTCTCTCCTACTGAACTTTGCAAGCTAAGATTATTTGCATTCATAGGCATACCCAGTTGACAAGGAAAAACATCAAACTGCATTCTTTGCCATTCCCCGCCCCCTCTTGTGGAAAAAAAAGCAACAGCTTTATACTTTACAGCAAGTAATTTCTTCAACATGGGTGACAATTTAGAGCCTGGTACTCCATGGTGATAAATGGAACAAGAAGGTAGCACTTCTGTTTCATTGCATAAGTGTTGAGAAAGAATCCTGTTTTTGTTTCTTTGTCACTGATAAAAACTAAAACAACAAAGAAGCAAAAGCCCTTAGGCTGAAAATCTGGATCTAAACAAGAAACTTCCATATTTATGTTGTTCAGCATCCAATCCCATTCGCCTCTGTGGCACTAGTCTACTTTGCACGAGTAGAGACTGGCAAGGCATGCTAGTTTATTGAGAATATAATATTGTTTTAAGTTTGGCACCTGTTTCATTTATTTCATTTAGACATTCAATACAGGAAAGGAATTTCCCCTTTCGATTCAGGAAACTGTTTCACCACCTTGAGTCGCAATACCTATAAGCAAGTGCTTTCTGTAATTGACCCATTTCTCACACAGCTGGTGGGTATTTCGGCTTATTTCTTCATACCAAACTGTTTCAACTCTTCACATTTTCAAGCTTTCTACATGAAGTGCTTGGTTCAAGTTCCAGTGGGGTTTAATTCAGCCCTGACATAACCTTTCCAAAGTACTGGATTTCCCCACCTATTAATCTGTTTGGGGGCAAAGATACTAAAAAAAAGTCAGAAATTCAGCAGGGAGGTGGGAGGTGGAATCAGAGGTGGGTTTCTACTGGTTCGCACCGGGTCAGGTGAACCAGTAGTGGTAATTTGGCCTGGGTCACAGAACCAGCAGCAACCAGCAAAGTGAACTGGTACTAGCACAGGTAGGAATCCACCCCTGGGTGGACTGTAGGTTGCACATGTTGGTTTGTCTGACCTTTTATCTGATGATTTTGGATCAGTGTATAAGACATTCAGAAGGCCAGATTATGTGTTTTTAGAAGCTGAAGAAGATGGTATAAATATCATGTATGAACTGATCTGTTTTCTCCGTCTCCTCCCTTCCCTCTTAATATAGAAAGCAAGTAATGAACCCATGAATTAGGCTTAACTCCTAGTGACTTATGTAAACTTGCATGTCTTTTTGGCAGCAGCATAAATGTGGTTTGCCCATTGCCTCCTTTCAGGATGTTTTTTTTTCTACTTCCCACTCTAGTCTACAGCCCTGAAATTCTCATTCAAATCATAACCAAACCTAGCCTTGCTTTGCTTGGGAGTCCAGACAAGGTCAGCCTCCTGCCATCGCCTGACATATCTCTAATTATTTCTCCAAATTAATTATTTTCAGTTTTCTGTAATTTTCTTTCTCATATTTTGATAATTTTTCTATTTTACTTTAATTGTGCACATTAGAAGTGGAAAAGAGACATTAAAATGCCCCCCCCAAAACAAATTCAGAGAAATCTTTGTATTGATTGATCAAAATGAAGATTGAGATTTATGATTGATAGATTGATAAGTGTGTATGCTGTAAAAAGTCACATGCTTTAGGCAATCACAAGGGGAAAAAACTGTAGATCATTTCTATGGTGCCTTCAGAGAAGTAAGAGGTGTGATACACACGTGGAAAAGACAGTGAACAATATTGTCCTGGAATTTTAAAAGTGATGTTTTACAAGTTAAAAAAAATAATTACAGGTAAGTTCAGTGAAAAGCAAACAGTCTGTTTTCCAATGCCAGTCATCATACCATGCAAACAAGAGGTTGTCCTGCTTTATACATTCTCCATAATATAATAATAATTATATTATGGAGAATGTATAAATTCATAAATGGGGGGATGACTGCAGTCTTAAATACACATTTCAATTTACAGTTAAGAAAAAGTCCTAGTCAAACTGTGCCATCTCAACTCATTCTGAACAATTTAGCAAAATTATTTTCATCTGGAAACAAGTAACTAGATCAAAAGGCTGCGAAAATTGCCATTAATGTGCATATTTAATTATTTCAATTGCATTTTGTTTGATCTTATAAGTGTGTCTTTTGATATAATTCTTTTATGCAGATATTCTGTCTTCTCCCATTCCAGATTAGTAGAAAAGTTTCCTTTACATTGTCACATCAGAGTGATTTTTAATTTTTAACTCTGATTTTCAGGGTTCTAAGGCTGGAGAGCACCTTCTAACCATTTTTTAAAGGAATGGGTACTGGCAAAAATAATATTGAAGTCAATAGAGTTTGCATTCATAAAATACAAAATGAATAGATCAGAGTGGGTCAAAATTAGGTGTGTATTAATCTGTGATATGCAATGCTGATTATTGATTCCCAGTAGTATAAAAATGCTGTACAAACCAGACATCTTTTTCTAAGTTTCTGAGTAGTTCTGGTATATCTTCAGTGTTGACTTTAGTTTCAAAACCTCTGATCTTAGTTCTTTTATTGCATGGGCAGATGGCACAATAATAGGCAATAATTTGGCAATGCTTATGAGCTACTCTGACTTTCTCTTTCTCAAATAAGCCTCTTGGATCTAAACAAAATGAGGATCCATAAGCCTAACACATGCTCAGTGTTGAATTAGGTGACTAATTCATTTCAAGTGTATGTTTCAATGATGTTACACTAGTTGTTCAACAAACTTGGTGTAATTTCCTTATATGATCCTACATTAAACTGAGTCTTATGTCTAGTTTGACCAATGATCATTTCCATGCCAGCTAGAGTTTTGGGAGGTTTCAGCAGTTTCCCATCTTTATTGTATAGTTATTAAGAAATAAAATTATAACCACCTGCATTCTAATTCTATGCATTAATATACATGTTCCCCTCCATTCTTGTCATTTTTGCGTGGGGAGGGGGAACAAATCTGTTAGAATTAGCAACTTGCAAATTAGCATTCTCCAAATATGGACTTTAGCCTCTGTAATCCATAGCCAATTGTTTAGAAGATACACTAGTTGGTAATTATGAGAATTCAGGACATCTGGAAATTACCAGATACAGAAAATGATTTCTTTGTGTATTAATTCAGTGACATTTTAACAACTCTTTAATGGCTAAGAGTTACATTCTTAGGAGCTCATTTGTTGAAGGGCCTGAAGTAACACGTACAGCATGTACCTTCATTTACCCACAACAGCAATGAGTTATTTTAGAAAAGAAGATATTAAAACTCTTTCAAGTGTTTGGCATCCAGTGGAATGCCTCTCTCAATGCATTCCATTCAGTTTCTCCTTTAAAATAGGTGCAATTCTTGTATTTATGTAGTACAATATCAATAACTTTTCTGCTTAGTTTGTCTCCTGTGGGATTCACTTGCAGTCCTAGGGTGGGACAGGTTACATAAGTGTGCAGGCGACTAAAAGCTGTTGGTTGCAGGTGTAGCCTATAAAATCTTCCCACCCGTACTGTTGCATTAGTTGCACATATCCCTTTCTTTCTGGCTATGTAGGATCATATCATGGAAAAATAATTCCCACACAATGAAATGTATGGTTTTTCATAGCTTTCTCCTGGTGTTGCATTTCAGAACTTTTTCATCTTCTCAAGGAATCTTCCTGATCTCTCTTTCACAGAGACCTTCATACCACATCAGCCTCTAATCAAGGACTACCCATAAAACAAATATTTTATTTTCCTCCAAAGAGATAACCATTATGATACTTGAGATCCTATTGCTCAAGAAGAGAAACTGGACATGGGACAGGAAAAACACTACTTCCAAATTCCTTATATGACAGCTGCTTAGAGCATTCTTCATCTTCATAGTTTGCTCTTTAGTCACATTTGGAATTTGCTTTCATTGGTTTCAACATAAACTCTAATAGGGCAAGATACTCTGGTGGATATCCCACTGAAGTATCTTGAGTCATGAGATATATTGTATGTGTGGGAATTGAGATTTAATCTGGACAACAGAAACACAGCTGATCTTTACTTGTGAAAAAAACGTAGGAGATTGAGCTGAAATTCTTAAGCAATATCATCTCTCTAATTTTGATCATCACAATCCTCTGTGTCTGTTTGATCAACTTTCTGGAAAATTAGTTTTAACTAATTACTACAGTTTAGTCTGTCGAACATGATAGGATAGGAATGTTGGTGAGTTTTGGAAATAAGGGGAAGATTATCATTAACAAAAGATTTATTCTTATTCAACACATCAACAATATGGATGTCTCTCTGCTTTTCATTTTAATATTTCTAGATGTCAAATGAGAATATAGAATGCCATGTAAAAAATGCTTATTTTTAGCCTGTAAACAAAGCTTTGATTAAAGAGGGCAGTTTTTCATCTGGAAAAGGGCTGCCCAATCTTCACCAGAAGATTGGGCAGCCCTTTAAAAAGGAAGTTGTGGAGATAACTGGACGTACAAAGATTTTTTACAAATAATTAAAGATAGCCAGTTTTAGATAACAAGAATTCTATTTAGGTATAACCATGGTTAGAATATGTTAGCCATTTGTAGCCACAATAATTAATGAACTAGGTGCCAATGTATTAATGCCAGTAAAATAAGTCTAGCTCATTGTGTCAGATATTATACAATGCTATGCTGTAGGGATAATAAATACTTTTTATTTAATTTCTATAGCCACCCATCTTAACTGGTGAGTGAAATATATCATAAAAATGAACAATAAAACAATTAGAACTATTTAGAATGAATATATATTGATTGCTGAGTAGAACTATTGCCATATGTGTTGATATAGCCAAATAAACAGGACCCTTAAAATACTTGATCTGGCCCCAAAACCAGGTCTTCATGGACTTACGAAAAGCTACCAGGATCAGAGTCATTCTTATTTTTGAAAAAATAAGTTTCAAAGGAGTTCAGAAGAGAAGGCTCATCTCCTAGTCCCTGCAGCTGACATCTCTGAATTGATGGGATTTATAATTTGCCCAATCTGATGGACCAAATTGGACAGGTAGAAAATTGGACAGTTTCTCAGGTAATCTGGTCCCAAGCCATCAGAAGTTTTAACCAGCACCCTGAATTGCAGCCAGGAACACGCTGGCAACCAATGCAGCTCACACAGTAGTGGTTTTACATGTGTCAAATTTACTACCCAGTACAGTTGCATTTTGCACTAATTGAAACTTGCAAAAATTTTCAGGGCAGCCCAATGTAGATTGTGTTGCAGTAATCCAGATAAAGGGGTAGGGAGGCCTGAATAATTGTGAGCAAAGTGTCCTACTAGGGGTGAAATGCTACTAGTTCAGGCCGGTTCGCTCGAACTGGTAGTAAAAAATACTAAAAAAAGTTCCAATGATCGTACATCTCACAGCCAAAAACAAGAGGGTGCTGAGAAAGAAAGAAGGAAAGAGAGAGAGGGAGGGAGAAAGAAAGAGAAAGAAAAAGGGAGGGAGGGAAAAAGAAAAGGAAAGACTACAAACCTGGCACTAGAAGCAGCTTCAGAGGACAATCCAGGGCTGGAAGGTCATCTAGTCCACCCCTGCTCCAGCAGGACATTGTTAAAGTGAGTTTCTGTCTTTTTTGATCTCCCAGTTACATGACTAGACCCCACCAAGCCACGCTCATCAAGCCACGCCCACAGAACCAGTAGTAAAAAAAAAAAAAGATCTCACCACTGCTCCCAGTGCAACTGATGCACAACCTGGAGGTATGAAAAGGCCCTCCTAGCCATGGCTGCCACCTTCTCTTCTAGCAGAAGCCAGAGGTGTGTTCCTACCAGTTCGCACTTATTCGGTAGAACCAATTCGTCAAATCTACCGAACCGGTTAGAAGAGGTTCCACCAGTGGACCCAGAAAGCAGGCCACACCTACAGAAGAGGTTCCAAAATTTTTTTGAAACCCACCACTGGCAGAAGCCATGAGTCTAGGAGGACCCCTGAATTGTGCACCTTGTCCATCTGAGACAGTGCCATCCCATTCAGGATCAGAGGTAGAAGAACCTTGTCATCAGAATGCCTAAAGACCCAAAGCCATTGTATCCTATCCAGGCCCCTGGATAGGACATCCACAGCATCGTTCAAGCTCATGGTGGAGCTGTAAAGCTGGATGTTGACATATTTATAATATTTCACCCCAAACCATCGGATTACCAAGTTTCCATGATTGATGGTATCAAAGGGTGATGACAGATCAAGAAGAGCAAGGATGGATGAAGTACTTCCATCCAACTCTGACCAGAGGTCATCCAAGAGACATACATACATACACACACGCACACACATTATATATATATATATATATATATATATATATATATATATATATATATATATATATATATATATATATATATATATATATATATATATATATATATATATATATATATATATATAATGGCTAGCTGATGAGAGCTAAATAGCTTGAAATAGATCTATACTAGTCTTCCTTTATTTATTTATCAGCACAAATAAAATACAAATATAACAAAGGCAACAGTAAAAATATTGGGTTTCTGTCGTGATGGACTCTTGTGACGAGCCGATTGACAGATGATGGAAGCAGTTAGCTTCCTCCCATAATTGGGGCTTACCAGGGGTTGTGACACTATACATACATACATACATACATACATATACACATACATACATACATACACACATACATACAGTTTATTGAACAGTTTATATTATAGTTTATTGTGAATGACTGTATGAAAAATGCATTATACATGACTGGATCAAAGTAGGTCCTAGAGGCATAATGTTTTCTTCTAGAACAATAATGGTGAACGTTTTGGGGCCCGCATGTCAAAAATTTGAAAATACCTAACTTGACTCTGCTGATATACCACACACATAGCTTTTTGCAATGGCAATCCTAGAAGAATGTAGTTCATGCAATTTATGAAAAACTCTTATGTAGAGTTACAAGACACATAAAAACGTGGTTCTCAAAGCAACAACAGGTAGATTTCCTATGAATTGGATAGAATTGAGGTATCAAGGTATATGAAAAGTGCTAAGGTGGAATAAATGCTTACAAAGACTGATCAAGCCTTGCCAGAATGTATAGTGATATAGTGGATGTTGTCACATTGCAGTGTTCTGTGTGGGCATTTCACCACATTTCTGGAACTCCAGGCTAATCTGGACACCTAGATTTTAAGTTTGGATTTTAAATTACTTTTAGTTTAGAAAGTAAACTCTTGCACTTGTGAAAGCTGATTTCTACATCTGAGTTTCTGGATAAAAAAGAGCTGGTAGTTGCATCTGTAACAAACCTGAATGGTTTCAAAATGATGACTTGTTATTTCTTTGCATGCATTAAGTTTATCCTTTTTTCATCATGACACAAGTACAATGCATGATATTTAGCAATAGCAATAGCAATAGCAGTTAGACTTATATACCGCTTCATAGAGTTTTCAGCCCTCTCTAAGCGGTTTACAGAGTCAGCTTACTGCCCCCACAATCTGGGTCCTCATTTTACCCACCTCGGAAGGATGGAAGGCTGAGTCAACCCTGAGCCGGTGAGATTTGAACAGCTGAACTGCTGAACTGCAGATAACAGTCAGCTGAAGTGGCCTGCTGAAGTGGCCTGCAGTACTGCACTCTACCCACTGCGCCATCTCGGTGGTGCAGTGGATTGACTAAATGATACAGCATTATATAAAGATAGTAACAAATAATTGTCTTGTTAAAAAGAAATCAAACAAAAAAAAGTTAATGTGCATATTGGGATTAGTCTTATGTTTTCTAAACTTTTCTAAGCAATTTTAAGATGTATGGACTTGCTGGGGAATTTTGGGAGCTGAAGTTCACACATCTTTAGGTTGCCAAGTTTGAACACAGAACCCTGGACTAGAACAAATAAGTCTGTGCCTGTCTTATGCTCCTCAACTAGGAAAAGATTCACCCTATTTTTAATGGGTCTTTTTTCTGCTTCTTTTTTTTTGGGGGGGGGGGGAGAAAAATGGAAAGTCCCTGATAGTTTATTACAGAAAATGTGCATGAATCCAGATCATTGTTTTGCCCTTTTTAAAATTTTCTTGGTGTAATAATAGTAAGAGCTAAAAAGGCTATTGTATTGCTTTATTCTATTCCTTTGGTTATTTTTCCATTTATTTTATCTTATAAATAAAAACAAGAAAGAATTCACAAAAAAGTAGCTTGTGCAAATCCAGTGAATCTTTTGTGGGAACTACTAATTTCCACCTGGCTTTAAATAGATAGTAGTGGTCCATGGAGTTGAGCTAATTCCATTCTCCCTTTTTAGACCAGTCGGAGTAAACTCTGCTTTACATAATGACTTTTTAAAAATATTCCTGCATCAAAACAGCACAGTTGTGGCATTTTATAGTGTTTGTTTGGCAAGGCCACTTAGCCACCCACGAGGCTCACAAATAGCCTCTGACTCAAATATACAGGGTGGCTTTGAGTGAGTTTATAGTGTAAATTTATTGTGCTTTTGGCAGCAATGTCAAATGCCTCCTGTAAAGGTCAAAAAGAGGACAGGAGTATTAATTAGAACTGATTTGGTTGTTTCCATTGTTGTTGACATCCCATCCTTGATAGTAGCCTTCTGCAGCCTTCCTGCATACCCTTGTTTTCTCGCTGCCATAGTTTGGAGGGTACTTCTTCCTAGCATTTCATCAGTGATATGGCCCATGTCTCAGCAGATACAGCTCTTGCTGCTGGTTGATAGCAACTATAAGGGTGTGACATCAATATGCCAGTGATCCTCATTGTACATTCAGGACTGGATTTACAAGCACTTTCAGCAACTATGCCTAGGAAGACTTGATACACCTCTTTCATATGGAGAGACCTATGCCCCTAATTTCACCTTCCCCAAATAAGAATCTTTCAGGGGTATTGGACTGCAACACAATAATCCCCATTTCTCTTGTCCATTCCAACTAAAACTGAAAGTACTCACTTCATAATATATCTTGTGTACTTGAGCTTTGCAAACTCTTATCTTTGAAATCAGATGTCTATAGTTTTGCAAACAAAAATATGCTATATTTTCAGACCATTGTTTATCTTAACTGTTCTTTATTGATTAGCCCTTGGGCCATATCAAAGTGTTTATCTAAACCAAACCAAACCAAGGAATACGTCTAAAAACCAATTCCAAACATTTAGAAGAAAGCAGGTAATCTTAATTTATTTTTATGGTTGGTTGAATTCTACAGTTAGAAAAGCTGGAAATGTTACTGTAATTTACTGATTGTATACACTAGTAGAAATAAAATCTGGTCAATATTGTCCTAACTTTTCTTTCCTCTTTTCCTTTCTAGAATGGCTGCAATCTGTCCAAGCTTTGATGATACTTTCTGTCATCTTCAGTGTTAAGTCTTTATTCCTGTTCTTCTGCCAGCTCTTCACACTCACTAAAGGTGGACGTTTCTACCTTACTGGCATTTTCCAGATCCTTGCTGGTAAGTAGAGGGGACAATCATGTGTTTTGGAATGCTTGCAAAGGGAAGAAAGCCATGGCTAATAATAGAAAGCAGGGTGATTTCACTCAAGCAGAAGTCTCTTCCAGCCTCTTATAACTTGGTGTTCTCCAGATAGGTTGCATTACGTGAATGCAAGTCCCATCCATCATCTTGAGCCAATTTCAGTAGCTTGCTAACAAAACACCCTTGTGTATCCACTTTGAAATGTGCACTTAATTCAAGATTATTTATTCCACATAAAAATATAAAATTTCAACTTCAGTTGCTAATCGGATATGGATATTAGACCTGGAGATTCAACAGGTAATGTTCTCCTTTAGTATTTCTATTTGAATATTTTGGTGCTGTTATATGGCAGCTAGACTGGACCTAAACACCTGTCTACGAATGTATACTGGACCGGTGTATAAATTTAAATCCATAATTTTCACTGAAGAAATAATCCTGCAATGAATTGATTTGGGATGATAATAATAAGAACAAGAGACATGTTTTTATTCTATCATCGTTTTCAGTATTTTGTATTGTGAAAGAAAAGAGTAGTTTTTGCTCCATTATAAGTGCCTCATCTCATCTCGGTATCTTATAATAATAGGTTTTCAGAGAGTTTGTAAATCCAAGAAATTAAACGTGTCCTTGGAGTTACCAGTATTTTAACAGATTTTTATTCCCCCCGCCTCTGTTTGCACCCTTGCCACATCTTGCATAAAACCCAATAAGAAAATTCTAGTGTCTCTGTTGAAATGAATTTTCAAATGAATTAATTTGAGAACTATTTAAAATAGGAATCAAACCAACAGAATTTCCAGTATTCAGAACAATGTTCAGCTGTGGAATTTATGTACAGTGTATTTACTGACCAATTAAAAATAGAAATAAATTGCCAGCCAAAACTAGTTTTTAAAGGAAAAAAATGAAACGTGGAAATAGCTATTTCTTTTCTTGTCTTTTAATACCAAGAACCATTATGCTGTCCCTCCCAAAAATGCAGTTTAATTTCCCTTGAAGTTGTTTCATCATACAGTATTAAGACATAAATATAGGGACAAAAATTTGAATTGGACTGTACTGATAACCATCTGTTTAGGAGAACATGAAAACTGAATAAAGTCTCCCTGCTCCTAGCATCGTAGAAGGAACAACATTCATCCAATGTACATTCCTGCAGTATTCTGGGCCAGCTATTAAACCTGTTGTATTAAAATGAGCTGAATATTGTATGGTTGTTTTCCCTACTCTGATGCCTTCCAGATACACTGGGCTACATCTCCCAAACATTGGGCAGACTTCCCAGCGATTATCATATTTCATTTTCAGCCTTGAAGTAGTATCAAGAATGAGTTGCCAATTCAGACAGTGAGTTTGCTTGTGGTAGGATTTGACTGAGAGTGTTATGTGCTGCTTGGTACATCATGTATCAGGAGCTAAGTTCTACATTGACTACCCTCATCTCCTTCCTTGAACATTCCATGTTTGTGTCCTTAAAAAGATTTGTTTGTTTGTTTTATTTATTTATCCAGAATGAGAGCTGCCTTGGCCTAGATAAATTTGCTTCCCCCCCCCCAAAAAAAGGAGGGGGTAGGAAATGTATTTTTTTTTAAAATTCCTGTTGATGCTTCTCTGTAGCATTCTCCAGATGGTAGGGAGATGATGGTGCATTTGTGAACATTCTATCCGTACCTTGCAATCATTGCTGGAATTATAGAATGTTCATTCTTCTTTGTAGTAGGATTAAGACTGGCCTTCACCCATCTTTTTCCTATTTGCAATTTCATAGGCAGGATTCATGTGAGGGAATGAAACTCAGTTTCTCTTGGGTGAAATATTTGAAAAGCATCCCTGGGCGGAGTCAATAAGGCAGCACTGGTTTCAAGCCATCTACTGTTTTATTTGGGAAAGCTTCTGCCCCCAAGCAACCTTTTGTTCTATGACTCAGGCTAGGAAAAGCAATGGTACAATGGTTGATTGGGGGTGGGGTGGTTGCTGTATAATTCAACCCCTGTGCCGAAAGGAACAGAATGGTGAGAGAGAGAGTAGTCTGATTTTGCTCCATATACTGTTTTCTAAGAAGTAACAAAGTGGATTCAGATAATCTTAAGAGCACATATGCATGTATAAGCTGTCTGGTGGAAGAATGAGGACAGAGATAAGATCAAAATGAAGCACCTGGCATTTTAGAACATTTGCTTCTCTTATTACTATGTGTAAAATTAAGTGACCTTTATGCAAAAAAAAGCCTTGATGCTATTAAGCATCAGTAGGCAATAGCTTCTTGGACTTTGGTAGGGATTATGTGACTGAGATAACAGTCTCAAATTATGAGCATGATATTTGTAATTTTATTTGACTTTGAGACCATCCAATTCTATCTCTGAGCAGCTTATGGAATGAAAATAATAATAAAAATATAGTAAAATGGAGCAAGAAAAATATATAATAGTAACAAAATGGTAGAGCCAGACAACACAAACATGTCAAACATCCACAAGGAACTCCAGCTACCATAGCTCAATAGCCCTCCCCATTTGGAATCCAAGCACAGGCAGTTCCTGGGTTAATAATGTCTAACTTAAGGACAGCCTCTAGATATGAACATGCTGCATATTATTAAAAATAGCACATGATATTCTCCTTCCTCCTGCCCACAAATTGCTGAAGTTTTGACTTTTTAATATACAGTCTATTTTCAACAGTGTCCAATGGCTTCTGAAAGCATTGTGTGGCTTCAGCAATTTGTCAGCTAAATAAAGGACAACATTGCCCACCATTTTTAATAAAAGGCAGCCCATTTGTAAGCATGAATTATGACTTATACAAATTTGAGTGAAAGAGTTAAGAACAGAGCTGGTTCTTAATGGGAGACTGCCTGTATTAAATTATGAGTTTGGGTCACCTGATATTTTAAGTAATATTAATTCTGTTCTTTTTAAACATTCATTTTTTCCGTTAGCAATTTAATAATCCAGGCAGGAGAACTTGGCAGAAATGTGATGAAAGGAATCCCTCTTCTTAAGTTTGCAACCAATAAGATGGAAGTCTTAGACCAAAAACAAATATAAAAAATGGTGATTGATGGTTCCCCAGCTCAAATCTATGGCTCATAACTTATGCACAAAGATATGCACAGCTCCAGAATCCTTATTTCATTCCTTCCATACAAGGGTATTCAGAATGGGAAAACCTAATTTGTGATATCAGAAGGGCCTCAGTTGAAAGAGCAAGGGGACAGAATGCCAGTGGAAAGATGACTGACTAGCATATTGATAAAACGGAAGGCATCTGTCAATATGTGCTTCTAGTTTTGCAGCAATAGTGAGAGAAATATGAGAGGTGAATTTCAGTATCACTATGGATCTGGAGTAGAGACCCACAGTCTTTGCGTTGCATATACTCCCAGTAGAACTAGGAAAATAACCCCAAGTGCTACCTTTTGGCTTCCTCTTGCAAGCAAGAAAGTACAAGACACCCACCTGCCCAATGAAACACCTCTCCTCCCCCTCAACACAGGCCAAAAACTGAGGTTGAGTTTTTCTGCTTAAAGTTACAGGTCCTCTCTCTCCTGCCGCCCCTTCCACAGACAATCTGTGCCTCTCTTCTCTAAAGACTGTAGATGATTTATAAAATGGCCATTGCTCTGCTTTATTCCATTCCACCCAAGCAGAGAAACAATAGGTTTTGCTTGCAGAATGTGGGCTCTGGTTGTGGGTGTCCACTTGCTGGCCCATAGAATGGGAGCTACATCAGCAGTTCATGAATTCAACACCTTCCTACTCTTGCATTTTCTGCAAACAAAGGGGGCAGTGTAGAGGGAAAGAAGGGCTCAAATATTACTGCGTTGAGGTGTAGGTGGTCCTGAGGCACATTGTAGGAACAGAAATAACTGGTGGCCCATAGAGCAGGTTGTGGAATTGCAGAGATCAACGGAAAAGCCTTGTTCTGGACCATGAATAGAAGGGCCATTGTGTAGTCCTGGCAAACTCTGATACTGGGCTTTCAGAAAAAGTGAAAGGGGGGAAAGCCCATCGAGCTGGTGTTGCTGAGCTGGCAATACAAAAAAAGCTGACCTTAGTGGCATTACTACACAGGGCCCTGATTTGAGCAGCTTAAATGTTGATCTCAGTAGATTAGATACTGGAGGCAGCAGGATGGAAAAAGAGAAAAGTCAGGCTTGGCTTTTCTGATTAGGACAAGGTAGGATTAACAACTGTGCTGGGGATTGCAGAGCACAGCTCCAGCCAGATTGTGGTCCTTACTTAAAGGTAACAACCTGAACTTAAAAATAGCACCTATCTATTGAGCAAACGAAGGCCTATTTTTTCCCCCAACCAAACAGTACAGAGTATCCTCTATATTACATCCCTAGGTCTTCTGGGACAATTGGGTTGGCCCTAAAGAAAATTTAGATGTTTTGAAAAGAGGGCTTTTAACCAAGAGATAATGATGCCAACTTCCTACCATTTCTTGAAGTCAGAGAGTTGGAATTGAGGGGAGGAGGGAGTTTCCTAAACCAAAGCATCTTTCTTGTTCTTTGTTCTTTCAGTCGTGGACTTGGTTGCTCATGTTCTTTCTTTCTCTCTTTCTCTCTCTCTTCTGCCTTAGGCCTGTGCGTGATGAGTGCTGCGGCCATCTTCACCGTGAGGCACACAGACTGGCATCCCTCCACAGACAATGCCTCCTTTGGCTTTGCCTACATTCTGTCCTGGGTGGCTTTCCCGCTGGCTATCCTTAGCGGGGTGATCTATGTCATCTTGAGGAAACGCGAGTGAAATGTCAAGGGAGGTCACTGAGACTTAGAGCCCTCAGGACAAGAGGTGTTGGCAAAATAGAAAATGAAAAACCAAACACTTTCTCCCCTCCCACAAACCACCAACCCCATCCACTCCCTTGCCCTTCAAAACCCACAAAGATATTAAGGGAAAAAAAGGAAGAAAGAGAGCTGAAAGAAGGATTACTGTATTCATTGGAGATGTATATAGTATCTATGGTTTAAAAAGCCTATTTATAACACTTTTTACATATATGTACAGAGTACTGTTTGCTTTTGTTTGTTGACCTGCCACCATGTTTAAAGCCTAAAAAAAAGTGCCTAAGAACTCTTAACTCCTAACAATGTAATGAGAGTGCCGCTTTTTCCTCCCTATCTTTATGCTGTGGAAGCAAGCGGATCCCTCCTCCAAAGCTTTCCACTGTCAACCTCAAGCCAAGCCCAGTTTGAGAACCCCCCCCCCTTTGGCCCCTCCAGCTAAGTATGATCTGGTAGCCTGGCACCTGCCTTGGCCCATGTCTGCATTATAGCCCTTTTAACTAAATGATGGAGACCAAATGCTACCCAGAAAGGGGAGGAACTTCTACCTGAAAGCAGATGGTGTGTTAAGAGTGGGTGAGCCCAGCTTCTCAACTTCTTGGGATGATAACCAAGTTGTGGAGGATTGAATGAGGTACATTGCCTCAGGGATGCAACCCAAAGCTCTTTGCCATTGTTACCACCTCCTAAAGCCACCAGGTATGATCACCTGAGTTGCTTGTAGTAGGACAGAGGTGATGCAAAGAACCTGAATTAGGCATCAGTCTTGGGAAGGAAGGAAATGTTCTCATATTTTAGATCAGCCAAGGCTAGCACGGAAGCTGAGTTAGTTGAAAGGACACTACGGGCGGGATGATGATCTAAAATAAAAACTCTGTAGTTTTTAACTAGCTTAGTGGTTCTCCTTCAGCTATGCCAGCTGATCTTCCTTTGTTTCCTGGAGAACAAGTGGGAAAGTGGAAAAGTTGAATGATGCTTTCCAAGCTCTATGGTCCACCCTCATCCCTTTCCCTAGATCCTCTGAATTCAGATACCAAATACGTGAAATGGTGCTATCTATTTACCATTCCTTATATCGCTAAGCCATTTAACCGTTGCTCACTGGAAATTGGGGTAACCATTTTGAGAAAAGCCAAGGAATAGGAATGATAAATAATTCTGTGTAATATATACAACCTATAACTGCTTTTGTATGTAGGAAAGTCGCTATCCATTATTATTATTACTATTTTTTTAATAAAGCACTTATAACCAAGGATTTTTTTTCTTGTTCCCTTCGTGGGCAGAAGGGAAGTAAGCAACCTGTAGAGCTTATAGAATCCACTGCCCCCCCCATCCCAAAGCTGCTCTGTAACCTTTTTCTGTGTTTCCAGAGATGCCTGGGAATGAACTGTACAGGTGACCTCCCAGAGTAGCAAAGGCAGTGCCGCCTAATCCTAAAACTCCAGGCTTTATTATGCAATTATTTCTCTTTGCTTTTCTGATTTTATACCAGCTGTGTGGACTAAGAAGCAACAAAATAAAAGCCAGAATAACTCAAGTGCTTTGGCTTATATTGCATCTCAATCAATGGTTCTGAATTAGCCTTTATGTTGGGCAACTGACAAACTACGGTAGTGACCTTCTTCACGCAATGTGCTATAAGCTATGATGTGGTTTACTTAGTTTTAATTAATAGATGTTTGAAACGAATGAATTTGTGCTTCATTTAGTAAACCAAGACTTAAGCCAATCCTAATGGATGAGGATTGGTATAGAAGATTTATTTGGTGCAACGTCTGGTTTTATTGATGGACTGTATAAACAGATTTGTATACTTGGTTAAGTCAGTTTTATTTCATAATATCTTACAAAATAAATTGCAATTGGCTAGATTCCCATCAAATATCCAAACTCAAACCAACCAGATCAGCTAGGCATCCTTATTAGTGGCTTACATTTTCTAGATCCATTCAACCACTATTGTGCTCAAGATTGAGGACAGACTTCATCATTATTCATTGACCTTAGAAGATGCTATAAAAGCATTATTTCATGTACAATGAAAGAACCCACTTTGAATCTTAGCAGAAGTGGTCTGATTTTGAATCCAAAATTCTGTGAATTCCAGTGCCTCAAATGTCCATTAACAAACTCATTATTTGTCTTCCACACTATGGTAAGATGACCTCCGTATTTGATGAACTACCAAGCTCTTTAATCCCAATTTAGGATAACCATTAACCAGAGAATGGTGTGGCTTGGTTAGCATTCATGGAATCCCTATCTGTGTATCTATCTGCACTCTGCAAAGCTACTCTTTTTAAGGGCATTCTTGTTAATTTACAAATTCAAGGAGATTTTAGATATTTTGAAATGTCTGATGCAAGACTACCACAGATTACCAACACTGTTAATGCAACTGTTGTATGGGGAGCTTGTGCTTGTAGATGGAGACCAAGCCTACATCGGCAAGCCCCACCTTAACCTTAAGCATTTCCCTGACAGGATTAGCCAAATTTCTTGCTTCCTAAAAGGCACTGGCAATGTTTGCAGTACGCTAGGAATATACTGACTCATATGAAGACCAATCTTCTCAATTGGTGTAGATTAGGAGCTGCAAGTTTTGTGAAAGGTTCTGCACTTCCTTAGACAGCCACAAGGCTACCTAGTGATCAGCTCTATCCTCTCTCCCTTTTCCAGGAGAAGTGAAACGAACTGAGGGAAAGGGAACTATTTTCACAAATCGTTTCAGAAAAGGCTGACAAAAATATTAAAATCTGTTACCCTCCCTGGGCAGGTTTTATCAGGTTGTTCCTATTAAAAAGATATGGTATGGGAGAAACCATCCAACTGACAGGACTCCAAATAGAACAGCATATGTGTGTGAAACTAGAGTTCAGAGCCCTTTTTTCTAGGCTGTGAGGGAAGATCAAGATGAGAAAAAAAAATCAGGCTATGATGACTTTAAGGCAGTGTTTCTCAACCTTGGCCACTTAAAGATGTCTGGACTTCAACTCCCAGAAATCCCCAGCCAGCGAATGCTGGCTGGGGAATTCTGGGAGTTGAAGTCCGGACATCTTCAAGTGGCCAAGGTTGAGAAACACTGCTTTAAGGCAATTAAGATTCAGAAGTATGGCTCAACAGAAAAGTAGAGTAAGAGGGGAATGAAAGTGGGCAGGTTATCTCAATTCTTTTCCACCTCCAAGTCTTCTTAAACTCACCCATGTCCTGTAAATGAAAACCTGCTTGTACCTCTGAAGGCTACATACTTGGGAAGCATACACCTTTCTGGCAACCTTATCATACCAGTTTTTGGTATTCAAAATGTATTTGAGATGCATAACATTCAATATATTAGAATTTGTTACTTGATTTTTTTATTCCTGAAATTTTAGTAATTCTTCAGAGTCTGAGCTCAGCCCTGAAACTATGACTGCAAATTTATCAGAAACCAAGCCATCTTTACCATAATACTGACACCATCTTGATTCAGAAATGAATTTCCTCAGGACAAACTTTTCTTTCACTTCACATTTTGTTGAACTTCCAAAATTATTTTGAATAGTTTTCACACGCAACTCACATATACATTCTTTATTTTTTTAAAATTATAGCCGCCTAGTGGTTTAAATTATAGCCGCCTAGTAATGGTCATTTCATTTCTTAGTAGCAAGCTAAAGTATAATGAAAGTCTGCCCTCTTGTGGAAAAATGTGGCACTACCACTATTCTTGAGAAAATGTGCATTTCAAAAGTATTCCAAATTCCCTAAATACAAACATGCAGGCACATTCTCTTCTTTATAAAATTTGGTTTTTTTTAAAGTGATAGAATCTCATTTGCTATATTACTCTTTGTGAATAGCAGGAATAATGAAAACACAAGTTTATTTTTCGGTAGGTTCTTCGTTGTTTTAAATATAGTTTAAATAATACAGTCTTTACAAATACTTTCATAAGAATTCTTGTTATGTGCAGCCAAGTAATATACTTTATCCATTTTTTGAAACTTGTATCAGTAAACAAGTATGCTAAATGCCTAGAAGTCAGAAACGGCTGCTTTGAATGGGTATAGCTTCCATTCCTCTAGGCAGGAAGCATCACAAAGGAACCTTCAGTAGAGCTATAGGCTCCTTCTAATGAGAGGTCCTCTTTGATGTCTGTACAGCAACAAAAAATGGTTACAAACTTCAAGTGCCAGTGATAGACTGCTATGCAACTCCCCACCACAAAGTTGGTTAATGGATAATTTTATTTGGCAGCTAGCAATATCTCTCTACATACCCCTTATTGGAAATAAATGGCTGTTGCTTTCTATCCTGCTTGTGAGCTTCCTAGAGACATCTGATTGACCAGCGTGGGACACATTGCATTAATAGGATTTTTTGATCGGATAAAGTAAAGCTTATTTCATTCTTCTGGAGGTAAGAAGCCAATAAATCAATGTGCTCCATTTGGTGTCATGGTGGTACCAGGAACAACAAGAGAATTAAGATGCTGTTTTTTGTGTATTGGGACATTCTCATTTAAAATGCTGATAACAGTTACAAAAAGAACAAACGTTTATTAGGATTGGAGTCAGCCAATCTATCTATGATTGGTCTTTGTGACCACATTTCTATACAAATACATTTAATTGTTCCTGTATAGAAATAGATTTTGAATAAGTATCGGAACTTGCTGAATCTTTAAATCTCCACAGATCTCTACAGAAAAATATCTGGAAATGAAAGTCACAGCAAAACATTATAGACTTAAGCAATACATAAAGGGAGACAGAATAATCTTTGGAAAGATTATTTCATGTACATTGCACCATGAATCTATACAAAATAACCCTTTACAAGCAAAACTTTGTACTTGTAAAATATAGATACATAATAGATTTAGCTTACATTTATAATTCTGATTTGGTTTTTTTCCCCGAACTTTGGAGTAAAAAGATTTAGCTGAGCATAGTCACAGTGGATCAAACGTGAAAATGCCACAACTGTTTCAAAATTATTGTCACTTAAAAAGAAGACGACCACCAGTGCTGTGAATTAAATGTAAACAACAAATGCTATCTAACCAATAGAGGGTGCTCTTGACCACTTATCGTTCAGTAATATCATTTAGAAGCCAATGAGTTTCAGAATAGCCTTGAACCTGTGAAAACTGATATTTAATTTACTTAAGGTAGTTTATGTTTCAGTTCATACACTACTAAAATTTAGTTTTGACTTAGTGTGTCATTAAATATAGACTCCTTTTATTCAACAAACTATGGTCAAGCAAATCACAGCTTAGTCTGGTATGTGAACTCAGTATAAATTTAGGAATTTTCTTTATTCACCTCAGTAGACATTAATCTTCCCCAATCTGGCATTCTCTGGGACTATTCTTCACATGCATTATACTTCACTTTAGTTATATCAGATGGCTCAGTAGTTAAAGATATTGTCAGCTGGAAAGTTGACAGCCCAGGTTAGAAATCCAAGTGCTGCGTGACAGGGCAAGATCCCGATATTTGTCCCAGCTCCTGCCCACATAGCAGTTCAAAAGCATGCAAATAAGAGTAAATAGGTACCACTTTGGTGGGAAGGTTACAGTGTTCAGTGCTGGCCACATGATCACAGAAATGTCTTCAGATAATGCTGTCTCCCTCGGCTAAGAAACAGAGTGTGGGTGCATTATTTGGAACACTGACACGGAGATGATAACCATCCTCGACAGTCGGAATCAACTGGACAGGGAAAACTCTTTATTTTTAGTACTATCACAGCCATTTTGCCTGGGGCTTCTGGAAGTCAAAAATCCATGACCTCTGGAGAGCGCTGGATTGGGCAAGATTGGTTTAGTCTTGCTAGCAGAAATTCTCAAAGACTGAACAGATAGAGGTGAGAGCTTTGTTACATAGAAAAACAAGATTTTCACAGGTTCTTGAAATGAATCAGAACAATGGACGAGATAAGATGTTGAACTAGAAATAGGAAGACCAACATTCTTACAATTGGAATTGTACGATTGACATTCATAACAATAGGAAGATCACTGGATGCCTTTCATCTTTCCGCTTGGCATATCTCCTACAGTTGTAGTTGACTCATTCACACTTCATTTGTTCTATGATTCAGTCCTACTTTGAACATAATTACCTCAAAGTACTTCTTTTATACCAAACACACAAGTTTATATTCAATGCATAGCCTTTGAGCAAACATTCATGCTTGATCCTATCTCATACTGTTTGACCATACACACTTCTTAAACAATCTACTCTTATTGAATATTTATGTTGCTGGTTTTTTGTCCCATGTCCAGCTCCCACAGCTGTATAACAAAGCAAGAAAATATTTTAGATAAAGAAGCAATATATTTTATATTGCTTCTTTTAACAAACATTTTTTTCCACAAATATATCTGCATTTGTACATCTGATTTTTTTCCCATTAATTTCTTATTTATTAAATGTTCTTCCAAGGTAAACAGATGGTGTAACTTGGAATTCTTTGCTCAGTTTTCCTCATCACACTCAAGTGCTTTGATCTTGGATATAATAATTTTTAGATCCAAACTTCTAGTTATATCATACAATATTTTTAACACGCAGTTAAAATGATTTTGAGTGAATGTTCTCAACCCTTGCCCTGGTATCTTTTTAATTTAAAAGTATAAGCACATTCATGTACCCATCAACATACTTCTCATATTACCACAAGCATTCCTTATAAATATCTATAAACGCATTAAACAAATAAAGCAATATTGTCCATTCTTGTCCTATATCCTGCTTAAAATTAGGTCGCCTGTTAAACAGGACCATGCTTAATATTCATTATACTGTATGCCGTTCACTTCATATTAAATGATTGACTGCCAAATCTCTGCAAAGCATTCCATAATTCAGACCTTGACTTACGACCACAATTGAGCCCAAAATCTATGTTAAGCAAGAAAGTTGTTAAGTGAGTTTTGTCCCATTTTATTACCTTTCTTGTCACAGTTAAGTGAATCACTGTAGTTGTTAAGGTAGCAATGTGATTCTTAAGTAAGTCTGGCTTCCCCTTGACTTTGCTTGTCAGAAGATCACAAAAGGGATCACATGACTCCAAGAGACTGCAACACATTTATGACATAATATTTATGACACAATTTCCAAGTGTCTGAATTTGATCATGTGACCATGAGAATGCTGCAACAGTCAGATAAAGGTTCCCCTCGCACATATGTGCTAGTCATTCCCGACTCTAGGGGGTAGTGCTCATCTCCGTTTCAAAGCCAAAGAGCCAGCGCTGTTACCTTCCCACCAAAGGTGGTTCCTATTTTTTCTACTTGCATTTTTTATGTGCTTTCAAACTGCTAGGTTGGCAGACGCTGGAACAAGTAGCGGGAACTCACTCTGTTATGCAGCGCTAGGGATTCAAACCGCTGAACTGCTGACTTTTCTTATAGGCAAGCACTGAACCACCTTATACTATACATACATAAATATAACCATACATAAATATAACCATGCACCATACATATATATACATATACACATACACACACACACACACACACACACACACACATGGTAAAGGTGCTCATCTCCCTTTCAAAGCCGAAGAGCCAGTGCTGTCCAAAGACATCTCCGTGGTCATGTGGCCGGCATGACTAAAGGCTGAAGGTGCACAGAGGGCTGGTACCTTCCACCAAAGGTGTTCCCTATTTTTTTCTACTTGCATTTTTACATGCTTTCAAACTGCTAATTTGGCAGAAGCTGGGGCAAGTAACAGGAGCTCACTCCATTATGCTAGGGATTCGAACCTCCAAACTGCCAACCTTTCTGATCGACAAGCAGAAGCTAACAAGGAAAGCAGGTTGTGAGGAGGATGTGTAGCGTTCCAGACAATCCTGGGGACTTTGCTCAAGCATCGCTTTTGTGCTATGTCCTGGATAGAAGGGAGTGAACTGCCAATGATCTTTTCTGCCATCCTCGCAACTTTCTGCACTGCCTTAATGTCTGAAGCAGTAATACTTCCAAACCAGATTGTAAATGCAATATGGCAGGATGCTCTTGATTGTCCCTCTATGGAAAGCGGTAAGGACAGGGGAAGGAACATGGACTTTTCTCATGCGACACAGAAAATGCAAACACTGCTGTGCCTGCTTCACCAGTGTCTCATTGTTGAGCGACCAAGCCTGCCTTCCTGTTAGCTGCAAACCCAGAATCGTCATGCTGTTAACCATCTTCACAGGTGAATTATTAATATGTAGAGGTGTGTGGCTGTGCCTGTCTTTTCTGAAATCAACAATATATTAACAATATATCAACAATAGAGTTATGAGTATGTTAAAATTTGACTTTGTAGAACAAGTGCAATTATATCTTGAGCACAAAATAAAGAATCAAGTAAACTTTCTTGTCAGAAATCCCCAGGTATGATAGTGAATGGACTCCTGGAACCACATGTGCATCTTCCTGAGATGTTAGTCCAGGCTAAGACTCATTTTCTAAGATTGAATTATATATACAGGGCAGTCCTCAACTTATGACCACAATTGAGGTCAAATTTTTTTGTTTTACTAAGAGAGAAATTTTTTAAGTGAGTTTTGCTCCCTTTTACAATCTTTTTTGCCATAATCGTTAAGTGAATCACTTAACAATTGTAAGTTGTTAACAAGTATAGTTGTTAAGTTGGCTGTTAAGTGAACTTGGCTTCTTCTTTGACTTTGCTTGTCAGAAGCCCACAAAAGGGGATCACATGACCCCCCCGGGATGCTGTAACTGTCACAATTATGAGCCAGTTGCTAAAGGTCTGAATTTTGATGATATGACAATGGGGGTGCAGTAATGGTAGTAAGTGTGAAAAATGGTCATAAGACACTTTTTTCAACACTGTTGTAACTTTGAATGGTCACTTAGTATAATCTTTATTGTCATTGTACAAAATAAATACAACGGAATGAGTTTTAGCCTCACTGGCACAAAATTATAGGGGAAACGAAAAAAGAAACAAAAAGAAAAAACTAGTCATACGTTTCCACATATGCATGGAGTGATTGTGGTTGTATTTAAAAGTCTTGACAGCCCAAGGATAGAAACTATCTTTAAACCTCTTTGTTTGGCTGGCTATACTTTGATGTCTTCTGCCTGATGTAGAAGTGCAAAGAGACACTGACCAGGGTGTGAATAATCTCTGAGTATCTTCCTTATTCTACTAAAGCAGCAAGATTTGGCGATGTCATCCAGTGGTGTCAGAGGGCAACCAATGGTTTTTTGTGCCGAATTGATCACTCTCTGTAGTGCCTTCCTGTCCGCAGCTGTTAAACCAGCATACCATACTGTAATACAATATGTGAAGACACTTTCTATGGTGGACCAATAGAAAGAGGTCATCAGCCGTTATTCCACCTGATTTTTTCGCAGGACTCTAAGGAAATGAATTTTCTGTTGGGTCTTTCCAATCACCAGAGACGTGTTGTTTTTCCAGGTGAGATCTTGACTAATAAGCACTCCCAAGAATTTAAAAGAGAAAACCCTCTCCACACAGCCCCCCTTGATATACAGTGGGGCAGGTTCCTCTCTGTGCTTCCGGAAATCTAGCACCATGTCCTTTGTCTTACTAGTATTTAGATGTAAGTTGTTTTTTGATCAACTTAATGAACTGTTGTAAGTTGGGGACTATCTGTACTATTAGTCTACGTAATTATGCTGATTAACATAATACTTGTTTTTTGGCAGGATATATTGACCAAGATAATTCATTTAACAGGTACATCCCCTCCTGCAGAAATGAGAAAAGACAGTGTTCCTAGGCAGTACTATTATAACCTTCATTTTTCCACTGGTTATTGAGCCAAGAACATTTTAAACTTAATGGAAAATAGTTTAAAGGCCAAAGAATACATTAGACAGCAGTTCTCAATGATAAGAAGAAAGCAAAATACAAACCACATTTAGTAAAGAACCAGTCTATGCACATGAAGAAGAAAAGGGGATAAGTGCCTGTGCCTTCATAGTGCTGTGGCAAAAGGTCACCTAGGAGAAAAAGGTTGCGATGCCCATCTCATTACCTTCCAACTTTTCACAGAATTTTCTGTCCTTGACAGCCATGTGATGAGCATGAAAATATGTATTCATAGATTTTTTTCATAAGCTGAAGACATGTATTATCAGTGCTTCAGTTTGTGTGAAAGGACTACATATCTTGAAGAGTACATGCATAGGCTTTCTTGCTGCCATCATAGAAAGTGGGATGACAGGATCTTGCTTGAGATTTTTAACATGCAAAAAGGACTTATCTGAAAGCTGCCAATGGTTTTTATTAGACAAATAAAAGGAACCATAACAATTAGGTTTCTTTTGCTATCTTTTAGTAGAATTTTTCCCCTACTCTTGTTATTTTAATGTGGCATAAACTTTTTATACTGGCATTTACAGAGTCAATTGCTAGTGAAAATCAGCTACAATTTAGGAAATGTCGTGCCACTGGGAAGATTACAACCATGCAAACACTTTGCCTCTTGGCCCTCTTTCTTGTTCTAAATAGGAATTTAAAAAGATCCACCTATACAATGAAAGCAGAAATTAAAATGAAAGAACACCAGGAAGAATGAAAGGGAATGGAAATTCTGAATGGGTTCTGCTACAATTTTCATTAACATTGGAAAAATATCTATAATATAATTTTGCAGAGTAAGCTTTTTATTTCTCAGTAATGGTTTCTATGCTGTTTAATGCTAGGGCTTATGCCTCCTATCAAGCAGCAGGATCTCTAATATTTAAGTTGCAGATCCTGTGAGACTGGAATTCTTCTTGAATCTTTTGAGGTCTTGTGCTGGATATTTTAGAAGACAAAAGATGATTTTACAGGCTTATCTAGAAAACACAATTCTAGAGAAGCAACAAGATTTCTAAAAAAAAAATACTTAGCAAGACTGAGGCAGAGCAGAAGAAAAAAAAATCAGTAATCCTCCATTTTGTCAGTCAAAATGGAGGATTACTTACATTCTCATGTCACAATTATCAAAACAAAAGACAACTCTACATTTAAGGTAATTCCATACCACCAAAGGAAAGAGTGCATACATAAAGAGGAAGAGAGATGAAACTCCAGGGCACCGGAACACAGCTATACATAGCCTTCATTTCGAATGTGTGTGTGTGTGTGTATGTGTTTGTGTGTGTGTGTGTGTGTGTGAGAGAGAGAGAGAGGAGTAGAGTACAATTTTACATCAACCACATTCAAATGATTCTGTGGAAGGAAGTTTTTAACTTAGGAGTAAATATTTGTTTCCAATCAACCAACTCTAACTATACAAAAAAGGTCCCATTGGTTAGGATATCTAATTTATCCAGCATTTTCCAAATATGCTTTTACAAGTACATTTTATTCCTGTTTTAGAACTGTATTTTAGTTTATATGCAAATTGTTGCCACAATCTCACTAATTTTGAAATTCATATAATGTATTACTGTGTATATTCAGGATGTTACTTTTCTTCCAATTTACATCAAATGACACCACTGGCAATGAAGGTAAGTTGTATCTAATCTACCATCATGAAGAAGATGAAAAGCCTCTTTCATGTGTTCATTATTGTGTTAGATAACATCCAGCAGGATAAACCCAAGCTTCACGATCAAAAAATGGTAACCTTACTCATCTGCCTCTTATTCTGCTCTGATTCTTGGCAGCTTCATCTGACCTTGACATTTAGAAGCAATATAAGTTGGTTTGAGCATATATTTATTTACCAAAATCTATTGCAGAGCTTATGTTACAGCTTAGTATCTTGCTGAATAAATTATTTTTATAACGAGAAAATAGAAGACCTGGCAAGGACTGTGAAGATTAACATTCTGACATGGTTTCTCTGCAGAGTTGGTAGGCAGGATGCTCAACTGCTCAAAAATCATTTCCAGCATGCTTGCAAATTATCCAATCCTTATGTATTTGGCAATTGGGTCTTTCACTTAGCAGTTGCACAGCAAGAACAAGCTGTCTTCTTTTTGTGCTTTTCCAAACACAAAATGGATCGTTTTTCCCATGCCAGTTATGTTTGTCATCTCATTTGCACTGCTCACCACTAGGTTGAGCCTCATGCTGCATCATGAAAAAAAGCAGTTTTGAGGTACAAAGAGAGCTGTGAAAATAACTACAGACCCTTCACATCCTGGACATAAATTGTTTCAACTTCTGCCCTCAAAATGACACTATAAGGCACAGCACACTAGAACAACTAGACACAAGAACAGTTTTTCCCAAATGCCATCATTCTGTTCAACAACTAATTCCCACAATATTGTCATATTACCTACTAAGACTGTATTGCTATTATTATTATTTTCTTCCTTCCTAGTATCTATCTCTTCCCACTTATGACTATAACCATGTTGCTTGTATCCTTAAAATTTATATTGTTTTATTTGTTTCCTTGTATAATTTGATTGCTTATTAGTAACCTATGACTATCACTAAGTGTTGTATCTTAGGATTCTTGATTGAATGTATTCTATTTTATTTTTCTTTATGTACACTGAGATCATATGCACCAAAGACAAATTCCTTGTGTGTCCAATCACACATGGCCAATAAAGAATTCTATTCTATTCTATTCTAATCACATGTGCCTCCCCCACCACAATTGAAGAGCAGTCATCATAACTTAGACAACAATTTATCCAAGTTTAAACTGAAGTCGGTTCGCTCACTTGACAACAGAGGTACACCTACATTAATGAGCATCCTAAATCCAAAGAACTCCTCTGATGTGATTGTTTTCATTCCAGCTGTAACAACAAAACAGGTGTGATGTGACTATTGCCTCTTTTCAGAGTTTTTTATGGTTTCATCAGGAAGCATGACATGTTAGCTAAATAAATAATTTTTGATAGGTTTAACACATGATAATTCAAGTTCCTATTCCTCCCTTTCTGTCTCCAAAGGACAACAAAGACATCTTACATTATTTAGCAACTGCAAAACAGCAGAACAATAAAAATCAATTCATATAATGGCAAACAAGTAGCATGTTTCAAAAGATGGATTTTGTTTTACAAAATCTTAAAAAGCTCCCAATGTTAACCAGCAAAAGGACATCCCCCGCAAATACAATTCTCTACCACACTGCTTTTTGCTTTCTGCGTTACTAATGTGAGAAGTCTATCGCTTCTTTTTGCTTGCATAAAATGAATAGTCCCCAAGAGTCAGGAAATGTAACACATGTTTGTGCGGGTAAGATTATCACTCCCGCTGTCAAGCAAAACCAAGCATTTAACAGTGAGTGCCATACCATGTGCATGAACATACAAGTGGCAAGAAAATAGGGGCAGTCAGGAATAACACAGGTTATGTAGACAGTAAACATAGGGTCAATCAAAATGGACTCAAATGTCTATACACCAATGCACAGAGTATGAGTAATAAACAGGGCGAATTAGAAATTTAAGTAAAAGAGGGCAGATACGATATTGTTGCCATTACAGAAACTTGGTGGGATGAAACTGACAAATGGAACATACAGCTAGAAGGATTTAAATTATTTAAATGAAATAGATCAAATAAAATAGAAGGTGGAGCTGCACTATATATAAGAAATAATTACCTCTCTACAGAAAAAGAGCACAACAATGATGGGAACTATCTGCATTTGGGTCAATATTAAAGGTTGGGGGGAAAATGACATTGCCATAGGTCTATACTACAGGCCACCCAACCAAGCAGAGGAAGTAGATGAACTTTTTGCTAGTCAGCTAACTAAGGTATGTAGGAAGCACACCACAATAGTAGTGGGGGATGTTAACTACCCTGACATCAACTGGGAAACAAACTCTCCACCAAGTGGAAGATCCAACAGGTTCCTAACAAACCTAGCAGACAACTTTGTTTCCCCAAAAGTAGAGAAGGGAACAAGGGGATCAGCCATATTGGACTTAGTTCTCACTAACAGAGAGGAAATGAGAAAAGGTGTTGAAGCCACAGGAACCCTGGGGGCAAGTGACCATGCAATATTGGAATTAAACATTATGCAAACACAAGTAGTAGAACAAAGTGAAACTAGAGTCTTGGATTTTAAGAGAGCTAATTTCAATAAACTTAGAGAGAGCTTGGGAAAAATTCCATGGATGAGAATCCTCAAGGGTAAAACAACTCAAGAATCTTGGGAAATTTTGAAAAATGAGATTATAAAAGCCCAGTCTAGCACAATACCAATGAAGAAGAAAAATAACAGCTCCCAAAAGAAACCAGCATGGCTGCATAAAGAACACTCTGACAAATTGAAAGACAAAAAAGATAAGTATAAAAAGTGGAAAGGGAGGGACATAACTAAGGCAAAATATCGACAAATAGCCTGAGCATGTAAAGATAAAGTGAGGAAAGCTAAGACTCACAATGAAGAAAGGCTTACCACAAAAGTAAAAAATAACAAAAAAAGTTTCTTCCAACATGTTAAAACAAGAAAAAAGTTAAGGAAACAATTGGTCCATTACTGGGAGAAAGTGGCAAGAAGATGACAAGCAATAGGGCGAAAGCAGAATTATTTAACTCATTTTTTGCATCTGTCTTTACACAAAGGGATAAAACAGTCCAACCTATCAAAAACAGTGCCACAAAAATCAGATGAGGAACACAAGTTGAAATAGGGAAGAAAATGGTAAGTGAGCACCTGTCTACCCTAGACGAGTTCAAGTCACCAGGACCGGATGGATTACACCTCAGGGTTCTGAAGGAACTGTCAGACGAGATCTCAGAACCACTGAACTATATCTCTCCAGAGATCCTGGAGCATTGGGGAACTACCAGAGGACTGGAAAAGAGCTGATGTGGTTCCCATCTTCAAAAAAGGGGGGGAAAAACATCCAGGAAACGATACACCTATCAGCCTGACCTCAATACCAGGAAAGATTCTGGAAAAGATAAGCAACGAATTAGCGAACACCTAGAAGCAAACAAAGTAATAGCCAAAAGCCAACATGGGTTTGTCAAAAACAGATCACGCCAGACTAATCTTATTGCATTCTTTGATAATGTGACAAAATTAGTGGACCAGAGGAATGCGTGTAGTCCTCAATGGAACTGCATCTTCATAGAGGGAAGTATGCAGAGGAGTACCCCAAGGCTCTGTTTTGGGCCAAGTACTCTTCAACAACTTCATCAATGATTTGAATGAGGGAATAAATAGGGAACTCATCAAATTTGCAGATGACACCAAGCAGGAATAGCCAACACTCCAGAAGATAGGCTAAAGATACAGAAGGATCTTGGCAAACTTGAACATTGTGCACTATCTAATAAAATGAAATTCAATGGTGAAAAGAGTAAGGTTCTACATTTAGGCAAGAAAAACGAAATGCACAGGTACAGTATAGGTGGTACTTTGCTCAATAGTAGTAACTGTGAGAGGGATCTTGGAGTCCTAGTGGACAACCATTTAAATATGAGCCAGCAGTGTGCAGCAGCTGCCAAAAAAGCCAACATAGTTCTAGGCTGCATAAACAGAGGGATAGAATCAAGATCATGTTAAGTGTTAATACCACTTTATAATGCCTTGGTAAGGTCACACTTGGAATTCTGCATTCAGTTTTGGTCACCACGATGTAGAAAAGATGTTGAGACTCTAGAAAGAGTGCAGAGAAGAGCAACAAAGATGATTAGGAGACTGGAGACTAAAACATATGAAGAACGGTTGCAGGAATTGGGTATGTCTAGTTTAATAGAAAGAAGGACTAGGGGAGACATGATAGCAGTGTTCCAATATCTCAAGGGTTGCCACAAATAAGAGGGAGTCAAACTATTTTCCAAGCACTTGAGGGTAGAACAAGAAGCAATGGGTGGAAACTAATCAAGGAGAGAAGCAACTTAGAATTGAGGGAAAATTTCCTGACAGTTAGGACAATTAATCAGTGGAACAGCTTGCCTCCAGAAGTTGTGAATGCCCCAACACTGGAAGTCTTTAAGAAGATATTGGATAGCCATTTCTCTGGAACGGTATAGGGTTTCCTGCCTAGGCAGGGGATTGGACTAGAAGACCTCCAAGGTCCCTTCCAACTCTGCTATTGTATTGTATTGTATTGAAATGGTGATTACAGGTAATCCTCAACTCCCAACCATAATGGGGGCCATAATTCCTATTGCGAAGCAAAGTAGCTGCTGTAAATTGTGTCCAATTTTATGTCCATTTTTTAGCCAGGATTCATAATCGAAGGAGCAAAGTTGTTAAATGAATCCCTTGGTTGTTAAGTGAATCCAGCTTCCCCCACTGATTTTTTTTTTGCTTGTTGGAAGCAGGCTGGGAATATTACAAATGGTGATCACGTGACCTAGGATGCTTCAGCCATCATGCTGGTTGCCAAGCACCCAAATCTTAATTTTGTGACTGTGAGGATGCTGCAATGGCTGTAAGTGCAACAATCAGTCGTAAGTCCCCTTTTTTTAGTACTGTTGTAACTTTGAAGGGTGGTTAAATGAATGCTTGTAAGTTGAGGACTACTTGTATGCACTGGTAGCCCTTGACTTAGGACCACAATAGAGCCCCAAATTTCTGTTGCTAAATGAGACATTTGTTAAGTGAGTTTTGCAGAGCTGGCTGGAGAATTCTGGGAGTTGAAGTCCACAAGTCTTAAAGTTGCCAAGTTTGGGAACCACTGCCCTAGCACATACTGTATGTGCTAGTCGTTCCTGACTCTAGGGGGTGGTCCTCATCTCCATTTCAAAGCGAAGAGCCAGCACTGTCCGAAGAAGGTACAGGGAGCGCTGTTACCTTCCCATCAAAGAGGTCCCTATTTTTCTACTTGCATTTTTTACATGCTTTCAAACTGTTAGGTTGGCAGAAGCTGGGATAAGTAACGGGAGCTCACTTCACTCAATTGCTGACCTTTCTGATTGACAAGCTCAGCGTCTTAGCCACTGAGCCGATGCGTCCCTTGGTTCCAGGGGTGGGTTCCGGCAGATACTACTGCCAGTTCGCTAATGTGTGCGCTGCGTGTCCATGTGCAGTCCAATTAAAATTGTTCTGTGCATTCAGAGAACCAGTTTGGGGGCGTGGCAGGCCTGGGTCACGACCCAGGTCGCCAAACCATTACCGATTCAGCTGAACCGGTCCGAACCTGTAGGAACCTACCACTGCTTGGTTCTCAATATACTGCTGCTAAACTCTTTTTGGGGATATGCAAATGTATGAGAGGAATAGTGGGGAATTCATTCCCTCGGGCATGCCTGTTGATGCGCCAGCATAGAGGCTGCAAAGGATTTCCTGTATGTCAAATTATAACTAGTCCCTTAATGGTAAATGCAATTTTTGCACTGAAGGTTTAGTATCAAAATAATGCTATTTTGAAAAATATTGCTCTAGCTTTTGGCATTGCAGGCTGGGGACTTTGGGGAAATGCAGGGCAGCAAATTTCATCCCCTTGGAGAGACTGTGAGGCCATCCCGCTTGAGCTGTTGGGTTTCACCAGCAGGAGGTCACACAGTTCTCTGGGCTTTGATCTCAGGTTTCTCATTTTACATCCATCAGTGTCACTTGTTATCTGTAGCTTCTTTTGTCCCTTCCTAATTCTTCCTCTCCCTTTCTTATCTACAACAACCTGATTTTGAAATTTCAAGGAAGTAGGTGACAAGAGGAAAGGTGGAAGGAAAAGGACAAGTCGTGCACCTTAAAAAAAAGGCTTAATTATAGCACATCTAGAAAAATAACCTCTAAAAGGATTGTACAGCAGTTTGGAACTGATCATATGGATCCCATCTGTATCCCCTTGCTATGTTGCCAGGCAAAACTGCCCTCATTTCCACTGCTTCATCCATCAGACAACAGAAATTGATTAGGACAGAGTGTAGGCAAGTAATCATGGTCCTTATTTCTAAGACCCCTGTTTGGACTGAATTCAAGGATGAAGTCTTTTTATAGTCAAGTGGCCAAACATTGACTTCTGTGGTCAGCCAAGTATATTCAGGCAGGCTGATATTGGGGAGTCAAAGGTCCTTTTGAACCACAAAGGTTACAGATCAAGATTTGATGAAGGCTTAAAAGTTCTGTGCAGGAAAATTCTATTTTTCCTGAGCCAAGGTGGCGCAGTGGTTAAAAGCAGCACTGCAGGCTACTGCTAGATCAGCAGGTCAGCGGTTCAAATCTCACCGGCTCAGGGTTGACTCAGCCTTCCATCCTTCCGAGGTGGGTAAAATGAGGACCCAGATTGTTGGGGGCAATATGCTGACTCTCTGTAAACCGCTTAGAGAGGCCTGAAAGGCCTATGAAGCGGTATATAAGTCTACTGCTATTGCTATTGCTATTGTGGAACCTCTTCTATAGAGGAGATTAGAACTGGCAGGAACCCACTCCTGGTATGTATGTATGTATATAACAATTAAAAAACCCTGATTGAGTTTAAACATACATTATGGGAGCCACCACAGTTAAAAGTCACACTGCTCTTTCAGTCCAGCTTTTGTCCTAATGGTTTTCTGCTTTCACTTCAGAAGGGTTTCTTTCAGTGGCCTGGCCTCTTGTTCTTCCCGGCCCATGGACTTCACTGAACAGAAAAGAAGGGGACAATTCCCTGACTGATTCAAGGAGGCCTTTGAAGTAAATTAAACTAAATTAGTGTCTGTGATACAGATGAACTTCGGGGCCTCCTGCTGGGTCTCAGCCCTGTCCTTTGAGGAATTGTCATCCCACTTTCTTGTTTTTGGCTTCACCACTAATGCACCGCGAAGCACCTGGGGTGTGATTTGGCCGTGATCCCATCTGCCCTAGCAAAACAGCATCCCCTGTCACCTATTCCCTTGCCAGGGAAAAGGGACTGTTTAATGGATCCAAGAATGAAGCGAGATAATGAATGGCTCTGCTGTGTCTAATCTTTTTTGTTGTTGTTTGCCCTTCCCCCCCTTTAATGAGAGACCCTCAAGTCCTTACATGACCCGTGCCTCATACCCTGGTTCTCTGACTACATGGGGGCAGGCCTGGAGCTGCACCTGACCCACAGCCATGCAGGAGCAGGTGGGAGAGGCAAGGGATTTCCTATAAATGAATTCAGCAGTTGATCACGGATGCTCCATAGGTTATAGTTTCCCCAAAAGGCCAGATGCTTGTTGGGCTTTTGTGTGCAAGTCAGTCACCTGGGAAAGCCTCAGGAAAGGGGCTGAATGGGAATCAAAAAGCAGCCATTGGGGCTGACCGTCCTTTCTCAAATGTCTATCACAGAACTGGTTGATGACTTGCGTCCCCCATCAAGATGAGCAAGGAGCTTCAGTGCTACTTATAATAATGGAGAGCCGGGATTTGGTTGCTGCTTGCTGGGGGCATCTTCCTGACACTAGTTTTCCAGGGCAGCCAAAAACCTCAGCGGAGCAAACCCACAGGATTAGGAATTCTGGATATTATTGGGTCCAAATGCAGTGCTCCTTAGGTGCTATGCATTTAGGGATTTGAAGGAGAAGGAGAACATCATAACTTAAATGATATTGATTGTTCAGGGGCTAAAATATATATAGGTAGTTCTCGAATTACAACAGTTCACTTAGTGATCATTCAAAGTTACAACAGCACTGAAAAAAATGACCTATGGCCGTTTTTCACACTTACATCCCCGCGGTCAAAATTCAGATGCTTGGCAACTGACTCGTATTTATGACTGTTGCACTGTCATGCGATTTTCTGAGAAGCAAAATTGACAGAGAAGCCAGATTCCCTTAACAACTGTGTAACTAACTCAACAACTGCGATGATTCCCTTAACCACTGTGGAAATAAAGGTCATAAAATGGGGCAAAACTCTCTTTAACAAATGTCTCACTGAACAACAGAAATGTTGGGCTCAATTGTGTTACTAAGTCGAGGACTACCTGTACCAAGGTCATTAAATGGAAGCTTTTTAACTGTGCTGCATGCAGATCACTTACCACTTGATGTATCATAATATCTATTTTTTACCATTGAAGAGCTATTCGCCAACTATCTGTAAATCAGACTACATACTAATCCATTTGGTTGTTGTTTGGCAATTTAAACAGACTCCAAGAGCAAGAACAGCTATATTCCTTTAAATATTGCCTTATTTCTGAATGTAGCCTGGTCTAAAATATGTTTAAAATGCAACTACTCTATTAATAGTTTTTTTCTTTCTTTTCTTTACTTCCAGGTGAGTGAGTAACCTCATTAAAAATGTTTTATTTCTTACCGTTTCAGACCCCCCTCTCTAACTGCCTTCAGGAAGATGCTGAAAACTGATTATTTCATTGAGTGTTCTAGATTAGATCTTGGCACTAAGTTGTTTGTATTATTTATCATATTTTCTTAGAATTTTGTTTTAAAAGTTCCATTTGTTCCATATTCACAGATTGATGAACAGCAGCAGAATACAAATATAACAAATCAATGAAAAATCACAAATCATTAAAGGAAAACAAGTGGAATTTCAGATAACTGTTGGTTACCCAAAAAAAGGAAAGGAGAAAAGAGAAAGGAAAGGCAGGTAGATAAGAAAGAAGGAAACCTACAGACTGAAACATTCCAAGCATTACATTTTATGACAGACAATACTTTTAATTTTTGCTGCACAAAGCTTCTGTCCTGAGCCAGATGGGGTTTGCCTCATTCATCATGCTTTCTTGCAATACAATGCCAGGCCTGACAACCATAACACTGGAAAATGAGAGGAGTGGACATAATTAATGCTCATGAATTGCAAACAATGCTTTATTAAAGGGCTCCTGCTTGCCCTGGACCATCTGTTTGGTATCACCAGGCCTGGAGCATCCTCAGGCTATAATAATTTGTGGCTTTAATAATTTTACCTCTTAATTAAAGCTTAGTTTGCTGCCCCGTGAATGTAGTCTAGTGAGCATAGGCCAGGCTGGAGGCAAAAGAGCCAATACTAGATGGATAAATAATAAAACTGAATGGTATCAGATTACATTAAAAGTGTGAATCAATTTCAGATTTTACCGAGGAATCTCTACCTCTGATATGGATCTACAGAAGGAAAGGAAGCTTTGGCCCCTTTACTGTTTCAGGATATTGCAGAAATTCCATGAGAACACCTACTCTCCCTTGTCCCACACCCGGAAGGCAAGGTTTAGTTCTGTTTCTTTAATTAGCCATTACACCAAATACTTTTCCAGAAGGTTATTGATTCTGTTGAGTTTTTAAAAAAACTAAAACTACAATGATAAAAAATTAATGTAAACTAAAAGAAAAAAAGTGGAAAATTAAGTAAAGAAAAATAAGAATAAAGAAGTGTTTGTGTGTGTAAACGCATACACAGAGAGAGAGAGAGAGAGATGTGAAGAAATATTTAGAGGCAAAAGACCCCAATACACATATGTATATATGTATGTATGTGTGTATGTGCGCGCGCACACACACGCACACCCACAACCCTATATAGTCAATTTCACACCAAGTATTTCAAACAGTGCAATGGCATTTTCCAATGTACTTTATATATAAGGTACAAAAAGAAGTTTGAAAGAAATGATTTTATAGTGGCTTTATTTAGAGTACCTCTAATAATCTGTCCCTGACATCAGTTTTTTGGCCTGTATTCCAAGGAGATTTAACCCTAACCCTAATCCTAATTCTAAACCTACGGTAACCCTAGTTTCATTTCATTAGCAATGGACTTTTCCCATATAATGTTTTCAGCCATGACTTCAAGGAGACCAAATCATACACCTAACCATAACCCTAAGTCTAAATCTAACCCTAGTTTCATTTCATTGGCAGGCAAAGTATCCCATGTATTTTACTGTGGTCCACAAAGAAGTTCAAACAATCATTTGTCAACGTCCATTTCAATAAAGCATATCTAAGAATTTATTCCTCATATCAGTTTTCGGCCATGACTTCAAGGAGACCTAACCCTAACTCTAACTCTAGTTTTATTCATTGGTAATGGGATTTTCCCATGAAATTTACTGTGGTTTAAAAAGTCTGAACAAAAAGATTTTACAGTCACTTTATTTAGAGAACCTCTAAGAATCTATTTCTGACATTAGGTTTTGCCTGTGACTCCAAGGAGAATTATCCTTAACCCTAACCTTAATTTTGTTTTCATGGGCAAACATGGTTCCCCTTGTATTTTACTATGGGCCACAGATAAGTCCAAATGTTAAACTGTTGCCTTTGCTTTCTTTAGAACAAGTCTCAGAATCAGAGATGGTATTCTGCTGGTTCACCCCAGTTTGGGGTGGCGATGGTGGAAAGCTCCGCCCACCAGCCCAGACATCATCAAAAATGCTCTGCACATGCACAGAAGGTTCTCCACATGTGCAGAAGCACCCTGTGCGCACACTCCCAATTCCGAACCCATAGCGAAGATTATAGCATTTTATGCCTGCTCAGAATGTATCAGTATTGGCTCATTCATACTTGGTAACTTACATCTTCCGAACAAGTAGATAATCTTTCAAACATTTGCCACTGCACATCAGTATCATAATAGTAACATTTCCATGGCAACCTCCTGAGGGTTTGTCCCATTATTATTGTAGCTGTTTTGTAACAAGTTGTGCAGTTCCACTGCATGTGAAATATATGTTTCTGCCTGCATCAGCAGAGCAATTGTTTGTTTATCTTTCTGTGTTGTTTTAGCTAATTTTACATTCTAATCTACTGGTATATCCTATATTTGTTTGGCTAAAGTTAAAACTCTTTATTAGAATGACATTCCTAACATTTCCCCAAATTCCTGAGTTCATCCATTCCCCCACATGGGGGGAAATAGAAACAGCTTATCTTGACTTTGGTCTTTCCTGTTGACTGCTTGCTTTCTGTCTACATTACTTTAAGAGTCTAGCCAAGAAGCACATGTAACATTGAGAGAGCTGCATGTTCTTCAAAGACTTCTATATCTTAGGGTCAACCCTGTTTTCTAGCACCCATCCCAGCTAAAATGTAAGCAATGACCCCAGTTATTTTCACCTTGTAAGGAGAAGTTGCTATAAAGTTCCTTTTAAGAAAGGTTCTTTGTTCCCCAACTGTTTACCATGTATATGCCAACAGATTAGCCCTGAATGGAATAAATGAATCAGAAAGAAAATGGCCTATCATTCCTGCAGAGCATGCCAAACGCCCTCTTGGCCTGAGGATCATATGACGGTCTTGTGGGATTTCTTGCAATAGGGTTACCCATCTATTTGAATAAGGCAAGACAAATACACATTTTTGCCAAAAGTATTCGCTCACCCATCCACATAATCAGAATCAGTTGTGAGCGAATACTTTTGGCAATGTAGTGTATATTGAAGTAGAAAGGGCATTTCCAGAGTGAAATCCATTTTTCATAAACACATAAACATTCCTTTTTTATCAGTTGGTTGCTCCAACCAAATATTCCACTCCCATCTTATCAAGGTTTTAAAACACCAAATTTAGATTTAACTTAATGACTCTGGGGAACAAAGGGGAGAGTTGCTACCAAGACAGCAATCAGATAAAAGAAACCTAAGTCATGGACAGAACTGTAACCCAAGAAAGCATTTCAGATAAGATCTTCTTTAGTTTTCAGGGACATAAAGAGATGGAGAAGGGAAACAGATTCAAGCTTGCAAGATTTTTTTTTAACTATAATTTTGTAATAAAAATAGTCTACTTGACTTTAGTTTCATAGTCTGGTCTACTTCAAAAGGTTAACAAAGGGAGAGAAATGGTTCCACATCTTTCAGAGGAAGAAGCAAGAGACAGCAATAAAAATGAAATTTCTTTAGGACCCTTTAAAAACTGTAATTTTAAAATGAGAAGGAATGACCATATGTGAAATAGATGGGGGAAAAATCAGTTCAGGCCATATTAATGTGCTAGGTGTTAAACAAATGTCAAGACCCATTAAGAAAGCCAGTTATGAATTAATATGCCCGTAATTCAGTTATCTCAGGGTTTTGCATGGAAGAACATTTCATCCTGAAATGTTATTTTAATTATTAATGTGTTAATTGAATGATGTAGGGCCAGTTTCCACAGGAGGACTGTTAATGAAGTTATTATTATCAGTCACTTTTTACATGATGTTCTGTTGGTTAATATACAGACATTAATTAGATATACTGTATAAGAACTAGACTGGAGGTTATGAGCTTTCTAAATGATTGTGTTTTGCATAGAAATGATTAAAAGTGATATGAAAAATGGATTTCTAAATAGCTGTTAATTAAATGGCACAGTGGAAAAATGCTTTTAAATATTTGTACATATGTAGAGATGAGTAAATTTTGATAAATACATTTTATTAATTTGTATTACACTAACAGCTGATCTGTAAAGAACTCAATATGTTCCAGTCCTCTCCAGCTGAGATTTTAAGTTGTCTAATTTAATCAGATAAAATATAAAAAGAATTGCCTTCTCTAGATACAGAGATTGTCCTCATTGCCACCGTAATCACAAAAAGCGGACAGATATTCAAAATGCTAATTAACAGGGTTTTTTAAAAAAAATTGCAGCCCCACTGTAATGCCAATTTAAGCAAAGTGCCCTTCCAGTGGCAAGCTCTGTTTTTCCCTGGATAAAATACAGCACAAGTGTAAGGGGTCACAGTGGGGCCCTCTGTCACGATCTAGACAGCTGCCACATGTATGTACAAGCAATATCCAGGATTTTGAAGAGCCAGGGGAAATGACTTTTGACATCCCTAGAAGCTGATAGGAGGTACATCATAAACTACAGTAGTGTAAGTGGTATCAAACAAGAATGTCTGCTTATATACAGTAGGAAAAGAGCAGTGCCAAATATTAGGAGAAATGGGAACAGTCTTCAATCACCATGTAATTTCTTTATAGATTTTCTTAAAAACCTGAGCAGAAATATATTTCAGTTGCAGTTTGAATTATAAGAATGTGAGGAAATAATAGGGTCAGAAGTTAATTTCTACAAATCTTTTCTGTTATGCTACTATTGGTTAAAAATCACAGAAACCAGTTCCAAGATAATGGACTACAAGATGGATTTATATATATAATGGGAGATTTTTAAAATAATTGATCTTAATTTAAAAACATAATTATGATCTTTTTATATCTACATTTGCAACAGAGTTTAAATCATTGAAACATTTCTTTACCATTGTTTGCTGAAGTTACAGTAACTATACATTACTTTATAAAATCCAGTTCCAAACAATTTCACTCCCAGTTTTATAGCACTATTTAGGATATATTTATATAGCATTATTATAAAAATCTCCTGAGACTAAACTAGCTATGCAGTACAAACAAAGATATAATGGAAGTTGAGGTATATTAAGATTAAAGCATTATTTTGAAAACTTTCAGTCAAGAAAATTAATTCATACTATTAGAAAAGAAAAACATGTTCAGTGGGTGTTAGAACTCTTAGGTCTTGAATATTCAAAAAAACAGATCAATAACTCAACACTGTCTAAACAACAGTCACAAATAGTAACTTGGTACTAAATAAATCCAGATTATTTATATATTATTTAAGATGCATGAGATAACTTCACTGACAATGTTTGACCACATTATATAGTCACACATCATTCGATAGCAAGGGAATTTCATCAAGGTTATATCAAGGTTATATCAAACTCTTGACACAGCTGACTTTTCTTGAATGTCTTAAAAACTCTGGGAGGATTACCTGAATTGGAACTCTGGTATCTATATATATAAAAGCCAAGTACCACTCACTCACCATGAAATCTCCAGAACTGTTAGCCTACAAACTTGAAATTTGGCACGTATGTTCCTCTTGACTTCTAGGTGCTTGCTAAGAAAGGATTTTTTTGAAATGACCATCAGAAAATTAGTATTTCTTATACAGTAATTAACATGCTCTGATGCTAAGGAGTTCTACTCCCCCTCCCCACCTGAAAAGAATTCTGTTCCAAATGCCAGTTGCCTTATATTAACACATTCTGATGCTAAGGAGTTACACATTCTACTCCCCTCCCCACCTGAAAAGAACTCTGTTCCAACTGCCAGTTGTCTCACATTCCATTACCTCAGTTCAAACTGGCAGACGTTCTACTCCTTTGCTTGGGAGTGGTCTGGGGCTTCTTACAATAGTAAATGTTGGTACCTCACCAAAATTTCTATGCTTTCCACCTATGGAACTGCTTCCAGACTCAAGACATTAGGAGTGATATTCCCTTATGTTTCAATCACCGACCACCACTGAGCCAACAGATTGAACCAGAGTGAACTGGATTTCTCCTGCATTGCCCAGTCACATAGTTTTGTTGCAAAGCAGGGGTCTCCAACTAGTAAAATATATTTCAGCAAACCACCAAGCATTCTGTGAAGATATGCCATTGTCACACCCCAAAAATTACACTGCATAAACTAAAACCTTTATGGGGTGCATTGGCAGAAGTTGGGAACATATTATGTTGAAGAAATATTATCATCTCTGGAAGCAGTGCCAATATAGCAATATTTTTGGTTGAAAGTTCTTGTATAAATCTTGAAAATAATCCAACAATATTGAATTCAGCCAATGTTTCCTGTTGAGTGTACATTGAGGTAACTTAAAACTTTGATTCAGTCCTTGTATTACTTGCTAGGCTCATTATTACAAAATCCTGAAAAAATTAAAGTATATATGATAATTAGTGTTGTTAGAAGAATAATCACAAGAACAAAAATATTTTAGACAAATCTAACCATCATATATACATTATAGTAATAATGTTTTTCTAATGCATTGTCCCTGGGTGTGTAAACATCACTCTGGATTCCATATTGAATGCAGATGGTGGAATGTTTTTATTAGTTGTCAGAATAAGTTGAGAAGACTGAGAAGGTCTCATAGCAGCCACACCAAGCCTTCAAGTGGCTGTAGTTGTTTCATGTCTTTAAAAAGCAGAACCAGACTTTGAGTCATTATTTATGCTGGCCCAAGGCATATTTATTCATATGCACACAGAGAGACAAGCACATTTCCTTTTTGGTATATCAATTTATGTAATTTTGGGGTGTTATTATTGAAACATAAAATAATAAATCACAATAACTATATTTCCTATGTTTTCTATACATTCTGGAGCCTACTATACAGTGTGGGATTCAGCCAGTTCACACCTATTCGGGAGAACCATTTGTTAACTTTCTAAGCAATTTGGAGAATCGGTTGTTGGAAGAAATCTCCTTTTGTTTTTTTCCAATTTACAGGGCTAATCCTGTAAGGAAGGCAGGAAGGAAACATTCTGGTGTTGTTTCTAGCCTAATCTTTATTGCCCTGCTCACAAAAACTGCCTCCTTGGTTAACCCATATTACATTGTAACAGCTAAAGCGAACTGGCCATCGACATGAGTGACATTGAGTTGGCCATGCCCACCCAGTCACATGACCACTGAGCCCCACCTACCAGGCTGATCATTAGGGCAGAGAACCGGTTGTTAAATTATTTGAATCCCACCACTGCTACTGTACCTGATAACAATACAGTACTGAAAAAGGTGGGGATTAGTAAACAACTTCCAGATTAGAAATTGAGGTGGACGGACTCTCCCAAATGAGGCTAGTTGGCCTGATGATCTTATTACAAACATCTGAATGGTTTCATTGCCAGTAAGCAAATCCATTGAGAATATTCTTGAATGTGTTTTAAGCATTGCTAGCAGGCTCCAAAATGATAAGATCTAAATATAATTTCAGTAAAGGAGCAAAGATTCCTGCTCTTACAGTTCAGAAGCACTTCCTCTCAAAAGAGGAAAATTGCAGTTTATTAAAAATTTTAAAAGGCTGGAGGGGATAAGGCATGCAGCTTCAACAATATACCACAGCAGGAAGTGGTCCTATTCAGGATCAATCCAGTGGCAATCAATCAGCTTTCCATGCTTACTAAGCGTTCTGAGTTTTCTTTGGCCATTTTTAAAAGGTTTTTCATCAGTGTTGATTTTGGGAAGGTGCATATATTTATGCTCAGTCCCAACTACAGGAAAACCTTAGGATCCTGTAATAATTTTTGTAGCTGATAACAGTTGGGTAAAATTTAAACAGCTTCTAACTCTGAATGCGAAAATTATCCATCCAAATGTGAAGGTTCTTACTGTTATTCTTATAACCTTCCAACAGAAGGTTGGCATTAAATTATATAAACAGAGTCATGACTCTCTACATTCATCTATGACAGAATAATTCAAAAAGTTGAACACAACAAAACCTAATGTAATGTGAGGGGAGAATGATTTTGAGAATGGACTGGATCATTTTGGGGGCTACAGAGAAAAAAAATCAAGAAAAGATCCCCTATATGTTCCTAGGGATGGACAGTGGCTTCATTGTTGTTAGTTGCGAAGTCATGTCCGACTCATTGTGACCCCATAGACAATGTTCCTCCAGGCCTTCCTGTCCTCTACCATCCTCTGGAGTCCATTTAAGCTCACGCCAACTGCTTCGGTGACTCCATCCAGCCACCTCATTCTCTGTCGTCCCATTCTTCTTTTGCCCTCAATCTTTCCCAGCATTAAACTCTTCTCCAATGAGTCCTTCCTTCTCATTAGGTGGCCAAAGTATTTGAGTTTCATCTTCAGGATCTGGCCTTCTAAAGAGCAGTCAGGGTTGATCTCCTCTAGGACTAACCTGTTTGATAGCCTTGCAGTCCAAGGGACTCACAGGAGTCTTCTCCAGCACCACATTTCAAAGGCCTCAATTCTTTGGCGTTCAGCCTTTCTTGTGCTCCAGCTTTCACAGCCATACATTGCAACTGGGAAAACCCCATGGACAGTACCAAAAGTAGCTTCATTACATAAAAGAAAATGCTCATGCCTCCTATGCTTACTCCTGGTAAAGGAGTGGAAATAATTCATGGATCCAAATATCACATGTTTTTCCCACTTCATTATTCCATCCAGCTCAACAAAATACATGTTTATTTATTAGATATTTAAAACCCTACTTTTATTACTTTAGAAGCAACTCAAGGAGTCAGACATACTTAATGCTCCATTCCTCCTCCTCCTCCTATGTTCTTCACAACAACAACCCTGTGAAGTGAATTGGGCTGGGAGAGGGTGACTGGCCAAAGGTCACCCAGTTGGCTTCCATGCCTCTGGAAGAGATTGTGTAAAGGGAGTCAAGGTTTTGTTCATTAGCAACAACTGCTCTGAACAAGACTCAATGTGGTATAGGGAAATTTAAATTAAATATACTTTTAACTGGGATACCTCCAGACTTTGGGAGAACCCTGACTAAGAGTAAGTACAACGAATCTGAATTATCATCATTACAATAAACATTGGGAAATATTGAATTTAAAAATGGCCCATATCAAAAAAATTCCTTCCGCGTGTCTGTCGGAAGAGAAAGTCTGTGGGCAGCTTGCATCCTATCCACTCAAATGTCCTTTCAGAGAGATTTGTCTGGCAGGTTATATCACATCCATTATTTGGAAAACAGTTGCATAGATACTTCCCCTTCCTTCTCTGGCTTTAGAAGTGCAGCCAAGATATCAGTCTTTTGAAGGGCTTGTAACAGTTAATTAATGGTGTTGATCTGAGTTTAAACTTTTCATTTTATATTCCATATTTTAATTATTGCTAACTGCCATTAATATTTGTAAGTTGCAAAGCAGGATATAAATAGAATAAACTAAAGTTTATCAATAAAGGAGAATATTGCAGCTCAGAGTTGAAATGAGGGGGTCCTTGATGGTCTGTGAGCTTGCATATTTTCTTCCAGACATTTCATTAGCCAAACTAATGATGTTACCTAGTTTGGGTAATGAAACATCTGCAAGAAAACAAGCAAGCTCAGAGAGAACTAAGCATACCTCACTAAAGTTTATACTACTTTAGTTTTGGACTTTAGTGTTGTAGCTTTAAGCTACAATGTATACATTTAAGCACATGCCAAATAAAATATTAATAAATTAAAAATAATTAAATAAGAATGTTTGAAAGGAACAATTAAGTGAAGACATTAAAAATTATGTTGATCTTTCTGGTTTTTTTTTGGCAGTTAACATTTTTATTGAGTTATAAAGTATTATAAAATAGAAAAGCAGTGGGGGGAAATGGAAAAGAGAAGTGAGGAAAGTTAAGAAAAAAGAAAAAGAAGCATTGACTTCCAACTCTCTCTATTACAGTAAAATAAGGCATTAACATCAAGTCACAACTTTTTGCTTTTTTATAATATGAAAAGCCATTTCTATAAAGATCTATCAATCTGAAAAGGAGATCTTTCACTTCTTAGAACACACATGCTTGTTATCAGTCTTTCTTCATAGGAAGCCATTGGTATGAATTGGTCTAGCAGTTAAAGTGCCAGATGAGAAACCAGGAGACTATGAGTTCTAGCCCCACCTTAGCCATGAAAGCTGGCAGAATGAACTTTGGGCCAATCATTATCAGCCCAACACACCTCACATGGTTATTATTGTGGGGAAAATAGGAGGAGGAAATGTATGTTATGTATGTTTATCACCTTGAGTTACTTACAAAGTAACAAAGGTAGGTCCAAAATCTAAAAAATGGAGTTGATGGCTTATTTTGGGGGTGGGGAGTATCTAGTTCTTACTTCTAGACCTATAGAGTTCTTAGCAAAGAACTCTATAGGTCCTAATCATTAAGTTTATGATATTTATGTCCTGTCCTAGCTATGTCCTTCCTTGGGGGCCCAAAATTTCAATCACTCTGATAATTTTTTTTAAAGTTTTAAAAATGTCTATGCTTATGCAGATTGTGTGACATATTTTCTCCTTTTCTTCCCCTTTGAAGAGGAACACCAGTTCCTTGAACTCAAATCTGCAATTCTCCACAGTTAAGCCCCATCACTGAGCCTCTAACACCCTCTTATTTCTCTCTGCTGATCAGTTCCACATCATATAACCATCAATTCATCACAGCCATGAAAAGCATTTACTATTTTGTAGTAAAAGGTTGGGACTATACATTATAGAATTATGACACCATAATAATTTAAAGTAAGGATATCTGAACTAAAATGGCCACTAACAAGAAACCCAGCTTTTGCCTGCTCTATGAGAAGTTCTAGTTACATACAGTATATTATATTAAAGCACATTGAATTTGCTTATATCTCATAGAGAAAGAATCCACCTTGAGACTCACTTCTCCATCTCTTCTTCTGACTGAAAGGAACCTGTCCTTTGGGGGCCATAGGTAAAGGTAAAGGTTTCCCCACACATGCCTGCTAGTCGTTTCTGGCTCTAGGGGGCGGTGCTCATCTCCATTTCAAAGCCAAAGAGACAGCACTGTCCAAAGATGTCTCCATGGTCATGTGGCCGGTATGACTAAACACCAAAGGTTCATGGAACACTGTTACCTTCCCACCAAGGTGGTCCCTATTTTTCTACTTGCATTTTCTCATGCTTTTGAACTGCTAGGTTGACAGAAGCTGGGACAAGTAATGGGAGCTCGCTCACATGTGGCGCTAGGGATTCGAACTGCTAAACTGCCAACCTTCTGATCGACAAGCTCAGAGTCTTAGCCACTGAGCCACCACGTCCCTCAGGGAGCCACATAGAACCTCAATTAAAAAGCAAAGTTATCCCCATTTATGTGAAGAACCAATTAGTTGAGTTTCAGTAGAAAAAACAGGCCAGGCAGAAAAAATGGTTTATTAAGAATAAAGACTAGGGATATAAAGATAAAATACAAAGATTAACTTTTATTGCCTGGTGGTGATTCAAAATCTGAAATTATAACAAGAAGCATGTATTCTGGCTATCTAAGGACCACTTACTCTTTATACAATAATAAAAGTTATTGCCCTGAGTTATTCTTGTACTTGTATAAAATGTGCAATTACAAAGATGTATTTAAAATACCACCATAGCAAATGGCATCACTTGGCCGATCTTGGCTGATCCTCAAAATACTCAGCAGGATCCTGGTAGTTGCACAAAAGACCATCCAAAACTAACAGGCTTCAGAAAACCTATGTAGTCATCAAGATTCAAGCATGACTCCCCCCAATTTTTTTTTTTTTGAAATTTGGAGTGCCAATCTTACTTTTTTCTCCCCTGAAACCATATCAAACATTTTATGTCCACTAATAAACTACTCAGCACACAATCCTATGCTTTTTGAAGAGTTCATTATTTGTACTTGCTCCTTTGGAAGAGGTGGGTGACCTGCATTGGTGACAAACTATTTGAGACAGGTAGATGTGCTCCTTCTCCCCACCTCCCCTCAGCATTTCATCCTTGTAGCTATGTCAGGAAGTGACCACTTCCCAATTTTTTGTGTGATTGGTTGGATAATCCCTGATTTTATTTTATTTTTTGCTGCTAGCAGATGGGGTTTTTGCCCTGGGGCGGTGGCAGATTGGATCAGCAATACTGTTCAAACTGCTGTAAGGTATTTCTTTCATGTAGGAAATACATACTTCCAGCAGAGCAACTTCCCTTGTGAACTTTCCACTGGCTTATAGGAATCACATATCTAAGTGTTACCTTTGAAAAAGTGGGCTAAAATATGTTCTGCTTCTTGTCCTTCCCATTGTTCAATCCTTTGTGGATAATGTTGCTGTTTTTAAAATTACATTGTTGATGAATTATTCAATAAATTGTTTTTAAATTAATCTCATGGAGCTTATAAAAGCTCAATCAACAAAATCGGCGAATGTGAGAACATTCTTCTCCCATATTACCTGCGTTATCTTACAATGCACTCTTACCTTTTGAATGTTGATTCAGAAACAAGGCCCTGTCTTAAATTATGTTAACAATCTGACCATATTTATTATTGTGCCTCCATCTTCCTATTACCACTTAATGTGGGACTTACATGGCATTTTCTCTGGAGTTGTGAAGGTAAGGACAAGACTAAACAGGCAGCCATTTTTTCATTCTTTTATTGCAACCCCCTAATACCAAGAAGGTTATCTAGCAAACATGGGAAAGAGACCAAAGCAGAAGAGACACTTACATAGCAATGTGAAGCTGGTAAAGAGGGTAGGGAGAGAAAGAGTTTGGTCTATAAGGAGCTTATGATGAGACTATTCCAAACCTTATGAAATGTGTGAATAAGGAGAAAACTCCCTTTTCTGTTTCCTACCACTAGAGGGAGGCTTTGAATTACATATCTTGAATTTCTTCAAAGAAAGGTCTTGATCTTTAATAGGAACACTTTCCCAAAGAATGACATTTGTGTTATCTTATTACTGTGTACCTCCTGAGGCCATGTGTAATAGAAAGCAAACTAATACCTTAGGAGGAGGCTCCTGCAGTCATTAAACCAAAAATAGACTCTTAAACAGATAATATCGGCCACCCTGTTACCCCACTGAAGTGAAAAGAATTATTATTTTATCTGAAATGTTCTGTTCCAAGGTAATATCTGCGCATAGAAATAGCACCACTGAATTCTCCATTAGTGAGATTTCAGCTCAGATTTTTCAGCTATTGATAACATATTGGAACCGAATAACACTGGATGTTTTGAATCTTCAGACATAATCTTTTTTTACACCCAACATGTAGTAACAGAAGAATATTGTAATAATATGAATTCTTGTCAGGGAGTTCTAGAATGTACAAACAGCCATCTAGACAGTTCTCTTTCATTTACATCTATTTCTGTGGCTGGTATAAATGAGATTTTTTTTTTACTAGAGTTCTTAAATTCTGGACGGGCTTTTAAAGAAGAATATCATAACTCAAGTAAGCTATGTGCAAATCGTATATGTAACAAATAATACTCTGAATTATACTTGGAAAGATACTGGGCAGTATGTAATAGAGTTGTATATAATTCTAACAAAAATTAGCATGGTATACTATTCTTAATGATACAAACTCATGCCTGGATACAAGTGGAATTGGAAAAATACATTTCAGGGCTGAATCTAGGAAAAATCTAAACTGCAGTTGTACCTATTTAGATATAAAAAGGACCTAGAAACAGGTCAGGGTCAGCACCACAGGTGACACATAAAAATATCACATGCTGAACAATCTTTCCAAGAAGCTTAATCTATGCATTGGGTTAGGTCCATCTATAGCATCTAAATCCACATAGATTGGATACATTTTCACTGGAAAAAATGTTGGGCAAATTGGACAAAGTGTTCCTATTTCTCCAAGTAGGGGAAAGAGGAAATCCTCAGATTACATTCCCTTAATAGCTTTGCCCAAAGCAAGAGAGACTTGCTTCTGTCAGCCTAGTGAATAGCCCCATCTTAGGTTTTAACTGATGTCTTTGTGATAGAAAATGTTCCAAGTCAGACAAGCTGCCATTGACTCTACAATGAGCTATATGACTCAATACATCTGTGCAGAATAGGTTAAAAAAAAAAGCAAAAAACAAAACAAAATCTTCTGTGCATCCTGCAAGGCATCTTTACCACAATATCCCATCATGCTTACTATGATGACTTGTCTAATGCAAAATGAGTCACTGTTTGAGATGTTTTTATTTAGGGACACTGCTGGATTGCAGAAATCGTTTCTACCCCTTACCTGCACCTCAGAGCAAGATTTTAATTTAGAGACTGAGTTTCACTCAATACCATCAACAGGTTCTGTGGCTAGGTTAAAATATATTCTGGATTTCTAAGAGTCTAGTAAGATTATATGATCACTAATGAAAGACAATTTTGTATGCTGCATCTCTTCTATAGGCTTTTGTTGTGGCCCAGCAGGAGTTGCCACCAGACTCCGACAGCGAGGGGCCCTATGAGTTGGCTCTGGAGGATGTAGAGGACCCTGGATAGGGTTCCGACTCCGAGCAGGGTGCAGAGAGGCTGGTTGGCCACCAGGAGGCACCTGAGGGCTGGAGCAGTGGTGAGATCCAAAGGGAGTGTGCTCCCGAAGTCAAGCCTTGGAGCAGTGGGGAGGAGACAAGGGAGTGTGATCCTGACGTCATGCATTGGAGCAGTGAGGAGGAGACAAGGGAGTTGATCCTGGATGCCCAGCAACGGTGGGCTAATAGGCGTAAAGAACAGTTACGCAGTTACAGGAGATAATTGAACTCAGCTGGTGGTAATTAGGCTCCTATCAAGACTATAAAAGGAATGGCTTTCCACAAGCTCGTCGTAGGAATCAACGTATTTACTAGAGCTGGAGAAGCTATCGTGGCTATCTTGGCAGGCTGTCTTGTTGTGAGCCGCCCAGAGTCCCAAGGGAGCGGGCGGCATACAAATGTTAATAAAACTAATAAAACTAAAACTTAACTAAACTAAAAGTCTGTGCTGGATTGCTGCCAAGGTCTGGTCTGTGCTGGATTGCTGCCAAGGTCTAGTCTGTGTGTTAATAAATCCTTGAAGTATATTTGTCTCGACGTGCTTTGGTGTATGAAGAGGGGGGGGGGTCAGAACAGGCATCTATATATCCATATATATGCTAGAGATATAAACATTAATATGTTCTTTCAGATGCATCAATCATGGTGCTTTCAGTACAATATAGAACAGTGGTTCCCAAACTTTTTCAGTCCACTGCCCCCTTGGTGCTACAAACTGAACCCAGTGGTGGAATTCAAAAAAATTTCTACCACTTCTGTGGGCGTGGCTTGATGGGTGTGGCTGGGGGGGTCATGTGACTGGGCTGGTTGCAGGATGGAAGGAAGATAGTAACAGTAAAATTCAAAACTGTAACAATTAATTGCACATTTATTCAAAATCCAATTTACAAACCTTTTTAGTTAATGTTAATTCAACAAAATTGTTGAACATGATCCAGTGATACCAGGTTTTCAAAGTCTGATAGTCGTTTACCAAGAACCTTAGTCACTAGTAACTTAGTAAATTCAGTAAAATTTAGTAACTACTTCACTGTTCAGTAAATTCTTAATGTGATGGATGGGCTTGATGAAGTGATACCAGTTTCCCAATGTCTGGTTTTAAGTCACTTAGCAAGAGTCTTAAATCACCATGTTCAGTAATCTGGAGTCGATTTTGATTTTGATTAGGACTACAATTATATCTATAATTATTGCAGGTAATTGCTGTAGTCTAACAAGATTGTAGTTGAGTAACAATAAAGAAACTGTTCAGAAGTAAGTCCATGTGTTGTTCATGATTCTTTAGGCCTGACAAAGCCAGAAACCAAATGTTGCTGGACCTCTGCTGTTGTCAGGAATGCAAGAGGTGTCTGTTTTGTGAAGACTGGATATAGCAATAGCAATAGCAATAGCAGTAGACTTATATACCGCTTCATAGGCCTTTCAGGCCTCTCTAAGCGGTTTACAGAGAGTCAGCATATTGCCCCCAACAATCTGGGTCCTCATTTTACCCACCTCGGAAGGATGGAAGGCTGAGTCAACCCTGAGCCGGTGAGATTTGAACCGCTGACCTGCTGATCTAGCAGTAGCCTGCAGTGCTAGATATATGTGCCAGTGCTTCCCAACACAGGAGAGATGTGCCACTTCCCAAATTAATTTCTGTTCCCCACAATAGGTTGCTGATTTCAAAATAACAGATAATAAGCAATACTAATTTGCACTTTGTAGCTATGGCTGAAATAATATGGACTTATGAGGAAAATGCTACTTTATAGGCAGTACAACCAATGATTAAAGATATTTCATTCATTACTGGGAATGAGATCAGGGCAATGACAATTCATTTTGGGGGGTAAACACAAGGATGTAGTTAGGACATGATGTTAAACTGCACTGTAAGCTATTTTTGATAGGTGTGTTAATGCTTGAGAACCACTTGTCTCAATTCCACAAACTATTCTGAACAAAGCGTGCCTCCCTCTTTCAGCAGATCAGCCAGCCAGCTAATGCTATAAAAATTATTACTAATTTAAAACACATTTTCTGGAGTATTTCCAGCAGTGGGCAAGATTAAGATTGTTTATTAATGCAGATGATTTTAAAAAGAATCCTATTAACAATACTAATACTATAGAAAAAAAGTGCATATATGAAGTAGCTGCAAAATCATGCCCTGCCCCATCATGAAAGAATTACAATCCACAACCTCTTTTGTACACTGTTCAATCCTTATTTACATAAGAAAGTAACTAAAGCAGAGTAGGCGCTCTTCCCCTTAAGAATCACATTCCAAAATTTCAGCTTCCCCTGCAATTTTTTACAGAGGCAGCAGCTCAGTTTCTACATAGCATGACAGACCAACCGAGGGTCTCCGTGCACTCATGTCGGGTGGGACAGGACCTTTGGCTCTTGTGAAGTTGTTCACCCATGCGCCCATTCAACAGGCTGCAGAGAAGGAAGGGGGCAAAGCCAGTGAAAAGGGGGGAAGATAACTCCATCGCTACATTTAGGGGTTCACAGTCGCTGTCCCCTGCAGCTGGAGGAGCATTTTTACCCACCAGTCTCACGCGATGAAGAAGAACCCAGCCCTTCCATCCGTTGAAGGCACACACAAGACCCGAGCCTTCCCAAAGGCCTGGCGTCGCCGGTTCCTGGTGAGGCAACACTGAGCCACCACCTCCACACAAGCTGCGCAGGGAAGAACTCTCGCTTTCAGTCTCATCACATTCCCTTCCGTGCCTGCATGCTAAGCTAGGCGAGTTGGGAGTACAGTATAACAGAACACCTCCAGCACTCCTCTGCCACCTCCCTTGCCTCTTAGCGCCCCCCTGCCGCCCCCCCTTGCCTCTTAGCACCCCCCCTAAGTCATGTCCACTTGATATAGAACAAGACATCCTGCACAGGTCTATTCACAAGTAAATATCGCTGAATTAATTGGGCTAACTTTCAGGTAAGTGGGTCTGAAATCTCCTCTAATACTGAACTTCTATGACACCTGGCAGTTGGTGGGCCACAACAAAAACTTTTCAAACCAAAAGAAATAAAAAAGAAAAGAAGTCCAGTTACCACGACTCAACTTTCTGACAAGTCTACATGGATGATTGAGAATCTTCATTGACAAATTGCATTTCTTTATAATTAATTCTACATACTTCTACATATATAGCATATAGCTATATTACTATTATCCTTCTCATCTTTTCTACTAACTTTTATTATTGGTATCATATTAAGATTATATTACTCTGTTGTTTGTATGTACGCTGAGAACTTATGCGCTGCAGACAAATTTCTTGTGTGTCCAATCACACGTGGACAATAAGGTATTCTATCTATCTATCTATCTATCTATCTATCTATCTATCTATCTATCTATCTATCTATCTAGCATCTATCTATCTATCTGTCTATCCATCCATCCATCCATTCATCCATCCATCATCCATCCATCCATCCATCCATCCATCCATCCATCCATCCATCCATCTATCTTCAGTGTTTTTCAACCTTTTTTGTGCAAAGGCACACTTTTTTCATGAAAAAAATCACGAGGCACACCACCATTAGAAAATGTTAAAAAAAATTAACTCTGTGCCTATATTGACTATATATAAAGTAATTTTCCCACGGCACACCTTACACTATGTCACGGAACACTAGTGTGCCGCGGCACAGTGGTTGAAAAACACTGATCTATCTGATAGTTTTGAGAAATGCATCCTCCACACATTTGGTAGGTGCTGGGTTTGGGGAAGTTGTATTTAACTGTAAATGAGTTCAGCTGAATTTGACAGGAATTCTGAATAGACATGTGTGGTGAGCTGCAGATTAATCCCAGAGATGGCAAATCATTTTGATGTGCAATGATTGAAGTTGCTAGCCCTTGCAATTGTACAAAAGTAGATAAACAACTTGAGAGCCAGCTATGAACAAGCAAGACCACATTTTGCACAAACGTCACTGGTCAGATTTCCTCACACCTTTGTTAGTTTACTTTTTATAATCTTTGCAGAAATTACTGAAGTTTTTAAATATATTGAACAAGTGAGATATGGAGGGAGATGTTTTTTGAAGAAGATAATCATTTAATAAGCTGTGTGATTTGTCACTTGAGAATTTATACTAGTTATTATAGTCAGAGAGATCTGACTTTTCCATAAAAGAATAGTGAAGGCTAGGGCTTAGTGGAACAGATAAAATGTAAACTTCTAAACATAGAAACTTATAGTGCTTTAAATACTTGCCCATCATACTATTTTCTTTGGGGTAAGCAACATTGTACCAAATACACAAGCAGAATGAGCAATAATAAAACAAGGAAATCAATATTTCTTTGAGTTTAAAGAGAATAAATCTCTCAAATTAGTTTGCACCAACATCATTCACTAATATACTGTAGGTCTTCAGACCTTGTATACTTGCAAACAATTCTTGTTTTTTCCATGTCCGTGGATTGCTTTATATATTCCCTCTTATTAAATTTCTTATCCTGACTTTTTGAGGATCTCATCAAGTCATAACTTCCTCAGTCTTTCTTTTCCTCTCAAGCCTTCATATATTTGTTTTACTGTTTTAATGTTCAACCCACATTCACTTTCCTGGTATGATTAAACTACTCCAATGTGTATCTTTTTTACAGGACACTCATTTATATTCCACCTACATACATACATTAAAACCCCATTCCTTTTTTAATTTACTTCTTCTAGTTTTATTACAGAGACTTTTAACAAGAATTCATTGTTCCCATGACCACCATAGGCTTGTCCCAAATCCTCAGACTCTGACCCACATTGCTGGTCACACATTAGATCTGGTTTTCATCATAGAACAGATTAGTTGTGCTCTGGTTCTGGATAACATTTTTATATGTATTGGATAGATCAGGGATCCCCAACCCCTGATCCGTGGATCAGCACCGGTCCACAGTATGCCAGGACCTGGGCCATGCAAACAAGCAAAGTTCCATTTGCAGGGTGCAGGCAGCACACAAAAACCACACCCCCTCCGGTCCATGGAAAAACCTCCCTCCATGAAGCCGGTCCATGGTTCCCAAATGTTAGATTACTTCCCCATTCTTCTGATTGTTGACCAATTAACCTGCATGATGCCAATGCTGATGATCGACCAAAGCTAAGAAGCAACTATTGAGCTGATCCTTTCATGGATAAAGATCCTTGTATTCACCCAGAGCTAGAACATGGATGGATGAGATTTGATAAGATGATAATATATTTGACTATTTTATAAGGATGGGATTTCAGACTGTTGATGAGAACAAGATGGGCAGAATCTTTTGAGATGTAAATTCTACCACTTGTGAATTTATTCCCTGTCTCTCCTGGTGTCAGGGTTCCAAGTAACACCCCTACCGAAAGAACACTCTGAGACTTGAGTTTGAAATACCCATTTGGCTATCTATGATGGAAGCATACAGACATCCAAATTTAATTAACATGGAAAAAATTGTTACATACAAAGAGTTATTGAACAGACGGGGGAGATAAAAACTAGACTAGAATTGGCATCACAAAGGGTACAACTAGAATGGTGGTCTTATTTACAGATACAATCAAGGTATGCACAGGATAGAAAAAAGGAAGGTATTGCCAAAGATTACACAATATTAGATAACCCTCTGATAGAGACAGAAGACAGGTTGATCAAACTGCTGTATAGATTTTTGCTGGAATATAAACTTGAGGAAGAACATGTCAAAGAAACTATGGTCGCCTGGGTGAAAATTTTTGGTTATAATGTGGATTTGGCTAAATGGGAAAAACTTTGGATACTTAATTGGAAACTAACAATGGCCACGGCTTATAAAGAAAATCTATATAAGATGTTCTACAGATGGCATCTTCCCCCAGCACGGCTCTCCAAAATGTTTAAAAATTTGGCCCCAAATTGTTGGAAGTGTAAAAAAACACCAGGCACTTTCTATTATATGTGGTGGTCATGCAATGAGGCAAAAACATACTGGAAAATGATACAATAATGGTTGGAACAAATGGAGGGAGATCAAATTTTGTTCAAACCAGGGTGAGAGGTATATATTTAAAGTCACAACCCCTGGTATGCCCAAATACTTTAAATATATACCTCTCACCCTGGCTGGCTGATAAGGAGTCGAGCCTTGTAGCTCAATGGTTAACACATCTGCCTGAGAGGCAATAGAGCACAGGTTCGATTCCCAACATAGGGTATGGCTAGCTGATGAGAGCTAAATAGCTTGAAATAGATCTATACTAGTCTCCCTTTATTTATTTATCAGCATAAATATAACAAATGTAACAAAAAGGCAACAGTAAAAAATATTGGGTTTCTGTCTGGATGGTCCCTTGTGACGAGCCGAAGACAGAGAGTGGAAGTGTGACCTTCCTCCCATATTTGGGCATACCAGGGGTTGTGACTTTAAAATATATATATATATATATATATATATATATATATATATATATATATATATATATATATATATATATATATATATATATATATATATATATATATATATATATATATATACACATACATACATACATACATACATACACATACATACATACATATACATATGTATATATATGTATATATTTATACATATGTATACATATATACATATGTGTATACATATATATATATATATGAGAGACTTGAGTTTCCTCAAAGTTCCATTTTATTAGAAATGTCATATTGGCATCTGGGGAAACCTGAATCTGAAAGCTTCCAGGTTTTCCCCACCCTAGTGAAAGTTCAAGTCCCTGCCCAGCACCCACATGTCCATCACAGGGTCCAATCAATCACCCAGAGATGCCAACTGGAGATGCCTCCCAGTCATGCCACTCCAGGTGCAGGGCAAGATGTCCTTGACTTGCAGAGAAAGAAATGCTATTTTGACTATATCTACCCCACTCCATACAATCCGCCCTCCCAGTTTCCCACAGCAATAAATGTGGCAGGCCTGAATGCTTAATACAAAAGATGGCTTTCAGGTCTGACATCTGGTTGATTAAACAGGCAAGGAAGATGCTAGAGGTTGGATCTGCTTCCTTGTTGTAGTGGGAGATTCTTGGGAGATTTTCTTGAAAGAATCACATCGGTCTTTTTCATTGATGACATATGATGAGTTATGGATAGAGGGAGTTCAACTATTCTGGCCCATTGACTTTTTAGCAGCCTTTTGATACTGCTAATCACAACATCCTTTTGGGTTACATATGAAAGATCAGAATGGGAGGCAACAGGTCTGCTCCTTCTTGAGTTGGCATCTAATCTTTGCATTGAACAAAGGTTTGAGCCCATAGGCACTCAAATGGAGAGCTTGATTCTGTTTCTTTATTAATATGAAGCTACTGGAGGAGATCATCTATTAGTACGGAATAAGTTATCATCATCATACTAATGATACTCAGTTTTAGGTTTCCCCTTTGGGATAAATGGGAGATGTGATAGAAGTCCTAACCAGTGACTGGAGGTTGTCAGGACCTGGATGGGAGCAACAGCCTCATGTTCAATGAACACAAGATGGAGTGATTATTAATTTAGAAGACAACTTCTAAATCCCATCACTTTTGGAGTGATAGAGTTTAGAAGATAACTTTGGGTCTTGCTGAGTTTCTCCTTCTCCCCTGAAAATGCAGTCCTATAATCTATCTATTGGAGGACCCAATGAAAGTTATAGTCAAGAGGCCCTTTTCCAATTTTGACTAGTGCATCAGTTGTAGCCTTCTCTAGAACAGCATGCATCAAAATGGTCAGCCATTCATTTGTTAACTTTCATTTGGATTGCTGTAATTCACGAACACCATAGAAAAGTGCTCAAAGATGCAAATGCATGTATGAAAAAACAAAAACAAAACCTGTTTTTAATGGTCTGTAAGCATATCTTGATTTCTTGATATCTTGTGGAGGTAGCAACAGGAAGAATGTGGGATCAATGTGGAATTAACACTTTTAACTTTAAGATAGCAATATCTGAACAACAGTGGCCCCACCCAAGGTCCCACAAACCTCCTGCAGGAATTGCTACCTAATGTAATTCAACAGAAGGTGAAAATGATTAAATACAAACCAGTGTAGATAAATTGAAAGGAAATTCAAATTTAGCATTTATAATGGCCCTGCCTAGTATATTTCGCAATATAACCTCCAACACATTACTCAAAAGCATGCCTGCAGTACACTCTGAAGTAGATCAATTCTTTCTCCCTCCCTACTATTTCTCTGGTATATATACAGATTTCTTTGCCTCCCCAACTTTACATTTTGAGTAGGACTAGTTGTTTAAATTGAGGAGAGACATTTCTATCAGCCTTGCAATTTTTAGAGTTACCAACCAGAAAGCGGAATAAAGATGTAGCTTTTTTTTCAACTGAGAAAAAAGTGCCTGAATGAAATGTGTATTGTTTATTTGTAACTCATCATTATTGTCATGTCCTTGTACAATTGATTATGACAACAACATATTGCCTGTTGCATATTTAGAATAATAGTAATATAATCTTTTCCACATAATTATTCATGATTCATCACAACTTGTGGTGTCCAGTTTATCGCCATGGTTTGTCTTTTTCAAGAAATATAATTTTCAGAAAGCATATTCATTGCTGAAATTTTGTCTTAGATTTGGAAGCGAAGGTATAGATTTCTGCATGGGCATATCCTCCATTATCAGAAGACCATGACAATGTTGTTGTTTAATCTATTCTTTTACAATCTGAAAGAGATAGTTTAATTTTTTTCAGGTTCTTAAGGAATTATAAAGTGCTTACAGGTGAAAGAACTCTGGCACAATAGGAAAGATATTGCGACAAATCTGGTCCTATTTAGAAGTTGGGACAGATTCTGAAAATAGCCACCAATACAGCAGGCACTGAATCAATTTTTTAGCAAGAGGAATTGGACTACTAGATGTCTCCCTTGAGTATCAGGAATATTATACTCCTGAATACCAATTATTGGAGAACCAAATGGAAATGGGATTTTGCACCTATCCCCCCTACCCCTTGTGGCTTATGTTTAATCATTGTGGGAACAGAAAGCTAGACGAGATATGCCATTGATCCTGATAATATTATATGGAAAATGCAAATTATACCCCGGCTTTGGTTTCCAAAATCCTACTGAGGACAGTTCATATTTCCCTGGATGGCAGTTCCATGAAACAGGTGAACAAGGCCAGGGAATACAGTTAGTTAGCACTACTCTTTTAACAGATTATATTTAAACCTGCTTCTGGCTTGTTCTGTGGAGGGCCTTGGAAAAGATAATCTCACTAATATATCAACTAGTGGATAATTCTCATGAGCATTTTCTGGAAGAGAAAAAGAAGGAGGGAGGGAGTAAAATCTGTAATTTTTCAGTTTAAAAAATGCATGTTGCCATTGGGGAAAATAAAATTTCATGCTGAATCAAAGCTTATGCAGGCCATTTGATTTTGGGAATTAAATACCTCTGAAGCATAGAATAGTGGTTTCACACAGCCTGGCTCTCCTTGACAGATTGCAATAATTCAGGATATGTTCCATTTACTTGTTAGCAGGCAAAATGCCATGGAAAGTCTGTGGTTTTAAATGCATTTGAAATCCCTGCTTGCTATGTTTATTCTCCTTTACTAATGGCATTTTCTCCAGACTCCTGTTTCAATATGCTCTCCCCCGCCCCTTATTGCATTATTATGATTTTTGAAAAGAAAAAAAAAGATGTTAATATATGCTGGAATTGCATTAAGAGAAGAAGGCATAGCCTTAGTTTCTGTTCACCCTTTTAAAGTTGTATATGAAAACCAGGTGCTCAAGGGGAGAAAATACTTAAATAAATAAATTTAAGGCTTAGAGGAATGTTTGAAAACCACATGAAAGGAAACAGTTCCAAACCTGAGGTAGTAAGCATTAGATTTCAATTCATTCTTAATTCTGCATTTATAGAATCACTTGTACAATGGAAGAGCAAGTAGGATGATAAAGTAAAAACAACTCACAATTACAGGATTAAAACCAAGTCATTTCATAATATTATAGGTACAGGTGTGCGTATGTCTTTGTGTGTGGATATCCCCCCCCTCTCTCACACACAAACCAAGATATACAGTAAAACTTCATGCCCAAAACTGCAGCTTAAAAGCCTTCATGTAGTCCTCAAAAATATTCCACAATTGTTATCCAGCTGTAGCTTTCTACTGTGACAGAATGGGGAAATCAGTTAAAAATACATGACCAGAAAGCAATTACGGTATATACAGTAATTGCACCAATTTTTGCTTTTCTTTTAGCCTTCACTGTTACTTTGGGAAATGGGTTCCAAACAAAGTATGGCCTTTAGTTTCACAAATGGCTGTGCTTATGATTTAAGAAACTATAAACTTTTGAGGCTTCTCTCAAAATGGTAAAAGTAGTTCCAATTTCATACATGGCATAACAGACTCTCTTGGCCAGCTGTGCTCAGAGAAGTATCACAAGAGAAACCATGCCAATATTCCAGGACAGAATCTTGGGAGCTAAGTATTCCAAGACAGGAATCAGATCAGCACTGTTCTTAAGACTTTTACTAGCACCCTATGGCCTGAACACAGTAGCAGTGGTGGGTTCTGGATCCGGGTCCTCCACATGAATGCACGCACACCACGCACACATCTTACCATCCAGTGACGTCTCTCCACGATGCTCTAGCTGCTTGGCGGAACATCGCACAGGCACTGTACGCACCATATGTGTGTTTGGAAGCGCTGAAGGGTTTAAAGACAGGTAAGGAATGTGGGTGGGCAGATGGGCTGTCCGGAGCACCATACCAGAATGGTACCCAGTGCTCTGGACAGGCTCCAGTATGCCTGTACCGGGGCATACCATCTGAAACCCACCACTGCACAGTAGGCACTGCTTAGATATCGCTTCTATCAGCAAGTTACCCCTGAGAAGACTTGCCAGATCTAGCTGCCCTTTGACACATACAAGCATCTCTACACCAAGAAGAGAGAGGAAGAGAAGGAGAGATAGTAGGAGAGGAAGAAGAAGTGTGGAGGAGAGGTAAGGGAAGAAGAAAGAGGTAAGGGAAGGTGGGTGGAAGGGAGAGAAAAAGAAGAAGAGGAGGGAGGAAGAGAAAGAAAGAGTAGGAGAGAAGGTAGGAAGGAGAAGAAAAAGGGTAGGAGTAGGGAAGAGGTAAGGGAAGGAAGAAGGGGATGGAGAGGAGGAAGGAAGGAAGTAGAGAAGGAAGGGAGGGAGAAAAGAAAAGAAAGAGAAAACAAGGTGGTGTCTTAGCAGGTGCGAAGGATGGTAAACAAAGCATTTTAAACTATACCTTATAACCTTTCAAATGGAATAATAATAAAAATGGCAAAGAAAAAGAATAATTATGTGAATGTATATCTATAACTGTATGTAAGAGAATAAATGACAGTAAAAATATAAAGCATAATATAGGTAAATAATATTTGGTCATAAGTAGCTAAGTTTAAATAAATAAAGAAATGTACATAAACATGGATAACGAATAAGGAGATTATGAATGAAAGATAGAAATGTATAGTAGGGAAAACACTAACTGCAAAGAAACCGATTCGGAACTGCGGTATGATATACGATGGAACTTATTGTTCCTATGTTGTTTTTAAGTTATGTGTTTGTTTTTGTTGATGTGCTTATGTGTTTAAAATAAAAATTTATAATGAAATAAAAAAGCATCTCTACAACACTTGTCTTGTGATGTTCTTCATCAACATGCCAGCAGTTTGGCAGTTTGTGTCTCACCGGCTCAAAGTTGACTCAGCCTTCCCTCCCTCCATGGTGGGTAAAATGAGGACCCAGATTGTTGGGGAAAATATGTTGACTCTGTAAACTGCTTAGAGAGGGCTGCATAAGTGCTATTGCTATTGCTCTTCTAACGGATCAAAAGAGGCTTCTAGTCTGGGTCAAAGTCTACTGGGTTCAGGACAAAAAAGGATACTGGTTTGTGCATCATTGCTATAACCTAGATTTAGATTATAGTGCTAGATTTAGCAGTGCTAGATTTACTTTGTGGGATGCTTCTTCCTGGTCCCTGTTCTCAACTGAAGAACACCTTTGACACAAAACCATGAGGTTAGCCCAGGAAAAGTTGTACAGAACTGATACTGAAGGTGGATTTTAAAATTCTAATCAACAAGATACTTTAAGCAAATTCTATTTACAAAGCTCTGTCTCTCCTATTTTTTGCCAACTCATAGTTTATTGTACCTGTTTAGAGTTCATAAGACAAAATAAACCTCCCACGCAAATGTTAGGCTTATACAATATTTCCCAATCTGTTCTTCTTCTTGGGCAGAGAAAGGTAACATCTTTGTGGATGTGAGTACACTTCTCTTTTTTATAGCCACTGAAGGCCACAATGGGTATAACAATGACATCCTCCTTTGAGAAAGGGTATTATGGGTATTAAATGTAGTAGAGGTTTTAACATGTATTTTGCTGTTGCTTTTTTTTTAAGATCACAAAATTATACCCCAGAATTTTGAGTGTTCTTGGAGCTACAAAAACAGACCTAGAATCTAGACATAAAAGGATGAGATTAGGAGATTTGTTTTTAATTTGAGATAAAGTGTGGTTTAATTCTAATTTGATGGTTTGCCACATTTGGTCAAAACAGATGACTGATTTAAAGCTAGGATAATTAGTCTGGTATCATTGAGGGGTTTGAACTATAACTTCCACAATCCTTTACCAGTGACCATGCCACTGACTGGAACGGATTTAAGTGGTTACAGATTTAAGACCCCGAGGAAGTGCCCAAACCAAATCCTTACAATATAAAATCTTAGTTTGTCATCATATCTGAATTAAGTAATATTCCATAGCCACTGAATAATGTACAAGGACACCATTATAGTTGAGCAATGTTTAGACAAATATTGAGACAGACTAGCACATCCTTCTCTCACCAGGTACCTGCCAGATATGCTAGAATCCAGATCTCATCTCCTTGGTCAGATTAATGGGAGCTGTGGTTCAGCACATCTGGACAGCATCAAGTTGGTAAAGGAGGGTTAGAAGAATATAGGATTGGTGGATATCGATGAAAGACATTAATGGGCAGGTGAGTTCCTATGAAGGAAAGGAAAAAGAACACAGTTAGCCAAAGGTAGGGAAGAATCAGGCTCCATAAAGATCTCTGCTGTTACATCAATTCATATCCAGGCTTTTTTTTTGTTTGAGGGAGAGGCAGTCTTTTCTGAAAATGGGCCCTATAAGAAAACCTTCTGTAAAAGAATTGTTTGCTTCTAATGTTAAATAGCAACAGAATGGCCTGATCTACAACAGAACTGCAGTAGGGAAAAAGATCGATTTACATCACAGAAAACTGCATCAACAAACACTGTATTTCAAGTGTTTAAATGTGATCTATACAAAAACGTGTTAAAATGATGAGCAGAAAATTTGAAGAGATTCTAATTTAATTTTTCAGTGGCGTAATAACTAGAGAAATGCAATGTGCATTTGATTTTTTTTTAAACAAAAATCAATGCAGGAATATCTAAAACAGAACTCCAGTGGGTGCATAGGAATTTTAGTAATTGTAATAATTGCTATGCACCCACTGGAGATTCCATTTCAAATATACTGCTGTGCTGATTTTTGTTTTTAAAAAACTTAATGCTTCAGAAAAATGCACAATGCATTTCTCTAGTTATTATGGCATTACAACATTAAATTAGAATCTCTTCAAATTTCCTGCTCATCATTTTAACACATTTATGTACAGATCACATTTAAACATTTAAAATAGTGTTTGTTCATGCAGTTCTCCATGATGTAAATTAATCTTATATATTTCCAAGATATATGATGTTTCCAAATCCAAAATGATTCCCTACATCTTGGAACCCTAAAACTGTTTTTTTTCCCCTGCGTGCTTGTAGGGTCAATCAATGCTCAATATCTGGGTTTGGTATACATTTAATTGATGTAATATATATTTCATGGACTAAGAATGCAGATGATTTTTAATATATTTACATACTTGTGACATAATTCACAATTTTAAAAAAATGTGCAGCAGAAGACATTTTAGGGTGGAATACCTATATGGTACAATAATGTGAATGTTGTGTAGTTAACATTCAAAGTGGTTAATGAAGATATATAACATATGTATGAATAAACATGACTGAAACAGATTAGAAATAAATTTAGTCTTATAATTGTCTTTTGAAACTTAGAAGTTAAGTTGTTGGCACAAAGAGATGAAAAGTTTTCTTTGCTTTCATTTAAAATAAGTAAGAGCTTGCCTCTTGAATCCTTAATGAGCCTTACTGGCTGTTGGCCTTTTAATGTTTATTTCACTTGGACTTTTAAAAAGTGCTTACTGCGCACTCCAGTCAGCACTAAAGAACAAATGCATTTTTGTATTGTTTTAGCCAAAGTGATAACATATTCCCTTAAGTACAAGAAAAACAATAAAAGGCTAAGATGCAGCTCATTGAAATATACCCTAACAGCTAAAAGTTGGGTTCTGTGCAGGAATTAACCACTATTTGTTTTAAATGATTGATTTTCCCAATACTTTTTCTTGGCTTTCTACTACATACTAATACAGAACTTCCAAGAAAAAACAGTTTCTGATAAAATTCAACTTAAAATCACGAGTTAGTTTTCATTCCATTAATAGGCAATTTTTTTCATAGTTGCTTGAAGAACGTTTTCATATTTTATACAGAAAGTGGTTTTTGTCTTCCAATTCAGAAATCATATTGACAATTTCCTATTCTCTTGATCATCTTCATTCAAGCTATAACATAATCTTCTTCTTTCAGGAAACCCTCCAGAAATGTTGAACCAATGATATTCTGTGGAGAATTTGGGAGTAGAAATGCAACATTTCTGGAAGGCCTCAAGTGGGAGAAGAATGTGATATCCCATTCTATTACTAAAAATTATGCCATTGGCCATTTTACCTCTGCATTTACACTTAATGGAGTGTCTGGATTATCCAAAGCAAAAAGATGTGTGATGTTGAGTTGAACAACTTTAACATTCTGATTTTACTCCATTAACAATCAGTCAGTTGTGGCCATCATATTTTTATTGATTTCTTTTTTATTCTGTCCATTTTATCCATTAGCTTTATTGACTTTTCTCACTGTGTTTTATTGGACACATTTTAGTGCTGTTAACCATCTTAGACTGAAAGATGAGAGTTCAGGTTTAACCAAAAAGGAAATAAAAGAACAGAACATAATGCAGTTACTGCAGCAAAAGCACTTTCTCAATTTGTTTACAATATAATGCATTGTCATGTACATATAGTTTGATTTTCACTTAAGATAGTACTGTTTAACAATTCTATTGAAATCAATTTTATGCGTGTATGTGTGTATAGGAAATATAGAATTCCCATAAAGCACATAAAATACACAAAGCACAATAAAAATGCTTTATGTATTTAGGATGTAGAAATTTAGAAAGCATAAAGTATGACATTTTGTTGCTAAACTAAATCAAGATTTCCATTAGCTCTGAAATAAAGCTCCGTTATACTTATTTTGCCTAAATTTTCATTGTCAGTATAACTGCTGTGGTTACAAGTTCAGGATAAAATGGCAGTGCTTTGTTACATAATGTTCTCAATTTTTCTTCCAAGTCAAAACATGCCTCTTTTCTTTGCTTCAGTTGAGAATTATTTGTGACCTGTATTCCAAATTTGATTCTGTTCTTGAATTTTGTATTTTGAATTCCATTCAGAATAATTTTTTTGTTCTGAATTCTTTAATAAATTCTATATACATCTTTTACTAAGAGACTCAGCATAGTTTCCCCTTCATTTCATAGGATATTAGTGGTCCCCTATTGTTTATAAAAAAAAAATGTCAAATGCAAAATGTAATGCATGGATGAAGGCAAACAGCTGAAATTGTATCCCAACAAACTGGAGGTCTTGTTAATGGATGGCTTTTGGACCTGGGAAGGGGATAAATGATCTGTCAAGGAAGCAGTGCACCCCATCTGAAAGGACAAGTACATATTTTGTGAGTACTCTTCTTTCTCACTGGGAGCTCAAGTAACCTTGGTGAACAAGAATTTTTCTCCTGGCCTACCAGCCATGGCAATTCCTTGACAGAAGGAATCTGTCACAGTAGTTCATACAGTGGTAACTTCCCATTTAAACTTTCTTGAGGTTTTTATTTTCCCTTCCAAGCACAAAGCCTACTTGGTACCTTGAGGCTGAATGGACCTGAAAAACATTAGCTCTTTCCTTGCTTGCCTCAGGAAACCTGAGTTTCAGATTTGTAAGAAATTCTATTAGACTATACAAATTAGATCCATTCTATGCAAGGCTATGATGCCTTTATTTGTTCAGTAGGAATTTGGGTGACTTGATTGCAATGACATTAATCATTAGAGCAGTTATTTGATTTATTTTTACCTTGCTTCAAAATTATATTTGTCACAATAGCCTACATAAACTATAAAATATTAGTGCTTTTGCATGCTTCAAAAACGATTCAGAAAAAATCAACTCATTAAAGTTAATGTGACTATTAAAGTAGCTGTATCTCTTTTTTCACATTTGTGTGAAAGCTGCTTTAGCAAATTGCTCTGTTCATGCAAATTCCAAAATCACCTCTCTCAAGTCATTTCTGAAGTGTGCACAGCCCCATGAAATATTATTCAGACATCAGCGCATCAATACGTAATATAGATGTTAACAAAAATGCATACACTCATCTGCCACTCACATTTCATCTTAAAATCGTTAAAATGGCAACAAGTAGAAGCAAATATCCCGAAACAAATATATTTTTACGAATAGTACTTGATATAAATCCTGACAAAGTAAATTAGAAGGCCAAGGTTGAACTGATACATAGAATTTAAAATAATGGTTGGTATGCACATAGATATGGGGAGACTTCTGGGGACATTTTTCAAGGATACAGTGCTACCATAGAGAAAAACTGAGCTGTAATCCCTACCCACTAACCTCTACAGAAATATTGCTTAAAGAAGGACCCTCCAAAATTACCTATTAATGTGGGTAGGTTACATTTTAGTATTATTTATTTATTTGTCAAACATGTACAATATAAGTAAAATTATGAACATAAACATGAACAAAGAAAATGAATACAAATAAATGAGGATAGTAGGACAGGGACGGTAGGCACGCTGGTGCGCTTATGCACACCCCCTTTATGGACTTCTTAAGAATGGGGTGAGATCCACGGTAGCCAGTTTAAGATTGAAGCTGTGAGGGTTTGAGGCTGTAAAAATGGAGTCAGGTAGAGCATTCCAGGTGTTGACCACTCTGTTGCTGAAGTCATATTTTCTGCAATCAGGTTTGAAGTGGTTTACCTTCAGTTTGTATCGATTGTTTGATCGTGTATTATTGTGGTTGAAACCGAAGAAGTCATTGACAGGTAAGATGTTATAGCAGACAATTTTGTGTACTCTGCTTAGATCGAACCTCAGGTGGCACATTTCCAGATTGATCGAGCCCAAAATTTCAAGCCTGGTGGCATAGGTAATTCCATTGTGAGTAGAGAAATATCTCTGAACCCGCTCAATCGTGTTAATATCCAATATACAGTGTGGTGTATATAATGTGTTCTTAAGATATTAGAAGCCTATGGATCACTTTTAATGCAAGTGGTTATTAGCTGATTTTTCTGTATTTATTCATTGGTCTTTCTATGAAGACCTCAAAAACAGGACCTCATAATATCCATTTCAGTACTCAAGTAGGTTTCTACCTAGAGATGAGTAATGCTAGCACTGAAGCAAAGGGTCTCTCTCAGCATGGAAAGGAATTTCTTGTCAAACTACCACAATCTCAGAAATATGACAGATGGTATATCAGCACAGGTGGTGAAGAACACTCTGTGCAAACACCACTATGCATGAATCCAAAATAAGGGATGACTTTGAGGGCATTCCTGAGCTGCAAATCTGACTTTTAAATTAAAGTGCAAAGCAGGTGCATCACTAAAGAAATACATTGCTCATGCAAACAGGAGGTCTTGTTAGCACTTCCTCATAGAATGACACTTACTATATACGGAAATGAACTCAATATACATGAATAAGAAATTTTTCATGACAGATCCTTGCCTATCTAATAGATGCCTGCAAAGTACTTTTGTAAAGACTGTTTAATATTTCTCCTTTTTCTTCTCTATCTTCTTCTTTTTTGGCAGAGGTGAGGACTCCCAGGTTCCCAATCTGACCAAGAAATTGCTTTTTCACAAGAGGACAATTTTCAGCAGCCCCTATCATTTGGGCATGTTGTTGGACACTTTGCAATTTAAGACCTCGACCTTATTTGGGCTACAATAAATGCTTTTTTGTTAGAATGCTAATGGAAAAATTGTCCTCTGCTCCACCTGCTTGCAATATTGTCTTCTAAGCAAATAAAATGTATTAACCTGATTGCCAGCCTGCTTCTTTTTATCAAACTAGATTTGAATGATTTCGGGACAATTACAAAGATACTGGGGAGGATCAGGATATTACTAAAACAACTGATTGCTTGTTATATACATAACTGAAGTATATAGCTATCATATACTGTACTTGATCAATTACATAAATATTTTCTTTTACATATTTCTAACCTTAATTTATTTGTTGCTGTCACACTGTGGCTGTTAGTTTTGAATAAATAGCTGATATTAATCACCAGAGAGCCATTATGTACTACCACCATGATACTCGATCAATGCCAGAATGGTGCTTGTCACTGGAGGAATATTCGTAGAGGAATTGAATTTTGCCAGGATGGTAGGGATGTGTGTAAAGCCAAGGCGGAAAAAAAGGGAATGCATATTGTATCTCTGCTGACAAACATTACACACAGAACATGCTTTATCAAAAAACTTCTGTCCCGTAAAATAAAATATGCATGTTGATGTATGAAATGTTGACAGGTTATCTATGTTCACATCCATGCATTGACTCTCACACTTACAAATTCTCAAGACAGATTCTGGAACAAAGGGACCCTAATATAGAAAGGACATCATTGCTTGCAGGTTTTCAAATGGGGGCAGGGAGGAAGAGTTACAACTGTTTCAGAAAAGGTTTGCTGGGTTTCTGACCAAGGACTGGACTGGATGTCCTATAAGATCCCTTCTAACCATTTATTCTACGACTGACCTCTTTCATTGGATATGTATATAACACAGGTAGTCCTAGACGTATGACCACAGTTGCATCTAAAATTTTTGTTGCTAAGTGAGACATTGGTTAACTGAGCTTTGACCCATTTCCCAATATTTCTTTCCAGTATTGTTAAGCGAATCACTGCAGTTGTTAAATTAGTTACACAGTTGTTAAGTGAATCTGGTGTCTCCATTGACTTGTCAGAAGGCCACAATAAGTGATCACGTGATCCCAGGACTCTACAACTGTCCTAAATATGAAACAGTTACCAAGTGTTTGAATTGTGATCATGTGACCATGGGGATGTTGCATCAGTCGTAAGTGTGAAAAATAGTCATAAATTACATTATGCCATTGTCACTAAATGAATTGTTGTAAGTCAAGGACTACCTGTAGATTTATGAACTGTTTATCAAGTGATAAATAAAATGGCAATTAAACCTTCAAAGAACAATATAAAGTATGACCTTTCATTTTTATCACATGCCTAACAAAAGAGATGTGTGTGTGAGGTGAGACAACAGTAGATACTTTTAGCCTCATTGCTGTCATAATGGCAGTCTTGGGGTGTGAAAGGAGGAGAGAAGCATCTCTTCCTCCTTATTTCCTTCTTTAAGAGCTATTCCAAAGCATTAAATTGGTGCATGAACATGATGTGAAAGATGAAGGGCTAGCTAGAGGCAAGTTGGGGACAGGAGCAATGTAGTTTAAAAGCATTGGCCACCTAAACCTTAACTTAAAAGCATTATTGGAAGTTCCAGGCAAGTAATGTGTTCTTAATTATTCATTTTTTTCTTGGCAGCAGCGAAAGACTTAAGTAACAGCTTCTGTCTCTCCATATTTAGTGTATTATTGTTTGAAAAAGGCGAAGGGGAGGCCACAGTAGTTCAAAAATGATGTTCACTCTTTTTTAAAAAAACACATAGAAGCATGTTACCAAGAGTTAGACAAAGGGGGAACATAATCATCAGCCGCTGACAGGCAATGACATTTTTATAGGCCTTCTGGCAAAAGCCCAGTGTGAAAGAAGCTGACAGGTCCTTGGCTTCCATTTCTGGGCTGTTAGCAGAATTTTGCTATAGGCTAAGGGGTTGAGAAGCCCCAGTAATAAGGAGCCACCAAAGAGACTGGATTGGTTGTTTGGTCTGTCTGTCTCCCTTTCCTTCTTCCAGGGATGCCTCTTGCAGCAGCTGTATGTTTATCTTCAATCATTCTGCTGTCCTCTACAATGGGAAAACTTAAATAAAAAGGTTGGATTGAGATCAGCTGCAGGGAAGGGCCTTTAAAACACAGGTGTGTGACATTTATTTGCTTGAACTTCTCAACACTGGCTGACAGAGTGAAATAAATGGGGATCCAGCTGGGTGAGGGAAGGATGTGGCCAGACCCAGCAAAGCTGTTCTAATGGTCCATTTAGCTCAGTAAGATCTGTCCTGATAGGAATTAGTCCTCAATGTCACTTGCTTTGCACATTATGGTTGCATGTTCAAAGCTTCAGGCACTTTCAGCTTTAAGCAAGATGCTAAGCAACAAGGAGGAAGTGTCACCTCTACTGTTGCGGTTAAAGACCATTCAGATGCCAGATTTCTATAGCTTTCTTATGTCCTTGAATCAGATTGCATTATTATCTATAGCTACTTTTATTACATCCCCTGGCAGAGAGCTCTGAAGCCTGATTTCCATTTGTTTTACATTAACTGAATGCCGATTTCAAGTGCTTTGAACAACAATTACTTCATTGTTTTTGCAAACTTAACCATGAATTGAAATCCGGGTGGTTTCCAAGTAAGTATGTTTCAAATTGTACCTTAAGAACCAGTTCATACAATAGGTTCCATCATGACAGTGACCTGGGTGGATCTATCTGTGTCTACTGGGCTCCAGAGCATGCACATATTCTGGAACACCATTCATACTGCATAGGAATTCCTGCTACAATTTGCTACATTCCAACTACTAATTTTTTCCCCTCTCTTTTAATGACCCTGGAATCCTTTACATCGGGGTGGACTCGTGTTTACTGGCCGGATGCCCTTCCTGTTGCCAATGCAGAGTTCGCAGCAGATAATTACTCATTGTGCCCAGAGAGAGAAATAACTGCCGCTACCTAGGATCGAACTCACAGCTTCCTGATTGTGAGGCGAGAGCTCCACCTCTAGGCCACTGCATTGGTCCATATTCCAACTGGTAATGACAGTGCAAAAACAACAAATTTCAGGTGACAAGAAGGAGGAACAGATTTAATAAGATCCAGGACATAATAGATGTCTTCCTTGATCTCTGTTAATTGTAATCAAGGCAGATTCTGTCACAGACAGAAACCAGCATGCTATATTAGTGTCATTGTTCAGAAGAATATTTGGGATTATAGTCTTCCACAGAGCTTTTACATGAGATAGTTGCTATTATGGGATCCAGTTTGCAGCTTGCTTACTGTAGAGCTATACAGGTAGTCCTCAATTTACAATCACAATTGAGCCCAAACTTTTTGTTGCTAGGTGAGACATTTCTTAAGTTCCATTTTATGTCCTTTCTTGCCACAGTCATTGAGTGAATCACTGCAGTTGTCAAGTTAATAACATGGTTGTTAAGTGAATCTGGCTTCCCAATTGACTTTGGTGGTTAGAAGGTCGCAAAAAGGGATGACGTGCCCCTGGGACACTGCAACCATCCAAAATATGAATCCGTTGGCAAGCATCCAAATTTTGATCGTGTGACCATGGGGATGCTGCTGTGGTCATAAGTAAAAAAATGTCATTTTTTTCAGTGCCTCTGTAACTTCGAACAGTCCAGTCACTAAATTGATTGTTGTAAATCAAGGAGTACCTATAATCTAGACATGTCCCAATCTCAGACACTTCACCTTTTTAGCCTGGGTGGGTGTAAAGGGTTTGGTTCACTGCTATTCTCAAGTCAGCTGAACTGGAGAATAATTCATTGTCATATAATAATTGTCATATAAGAAAGATATGTAAAAGGCATAGCATATTCTTAGCTAGTTTAACAGTTGGCAAAGAGTTTGGAGTCATCCATGCCTGGATAGAACTTTTGAAGAATCTTACAAGAAGCTATGACAATTGAATGAATATTGTAAAATTAATTTGGGACTTCCACATATATTAAAACCTTAATTTAACTGTTGAAGGGAATGAGAGATGAGCTTGAGGATTTTGTCTAGGTAATCATATTTTCTCATGCGTACGGTGAAGGAAAGTAATAGAACTAAAGAAACCCCATAGCACTTCCACCACTCAATCTCTTACAAAGCAGCTGAAGCATAATTGACTTTAACTACTGCAAGGGCAAAAAATAGAGAAAATATAGGCAACAGAATGTGCCAGTCATTACACTTTATCTTTTGTGCTAACCAATCCAAATAGGTAAAGCATATTACTCTTTGAGAGAGTCATGCAGTGCTTGATTATAAAAATGGTACTACAATACAAAAGGATCAAAGCCTTCCAGAGTTTTCCAAGTTTCCCTACCATTCCTTTGTTCTATTAAAAACTTCAGTGAGTTTTGAAAGTATCTTAATTGCAGACTATCCATTTTGCAAGTTCAACCTTATCCCAATAGCTGTGACCACATCTACATGTGCTGCAGCAGCTGGATTGGAGGTGTGGATCAGAGAGAAGACTTCTAAATGCATACAGAGCAGGACAAGATCTAGGAAGAGTGTTTGAAGTGAGAGAATAATGGCTGGCTTGAATCCAGAAACTAAGAGGCCAAGTGAGGCCAGAGTCCCTCTCAATAGGAAAATGAATAGCTCACATGGACTTCAGAGCCACAGTGGTTTGAAAGAAAAGACCAGTTTGCAGCTGTTTCAAATAAACCAGAGCAGAATCAGAAATACAACAACTCAGCTCCAGAAAACATATGACCCTGTGGGATCAGGGAAAGGATAATCTGCACATCCTTATCCAGCAGAATGTCAATCCTTTGGTTGGAGATTACAACATCCCTAATTCCCAGTTTACCTGCCCTTTGGCCCTAGTATAGTGCAGGGTAGCAGATGGCCTCACATCTTGGATGCAGCCCTAAGAGATGCTCATTGTTGTCCTGCCTCCACTTACTTCTTTGTTTCAGCTCTCTCTGTTTTGAGGAACACATTCTATTGTACAGTGTTTGAAGGCCAAGTGTCATCTGTAGTTCCAAAATGCTTGTGTTTCTCTTGTGCAAGCATGAATGAGATAATGGTCATCAGCAGTGGACATATCAGGAGGTGAAAAACCTGATGTTTTCCATGCTTTTGGTCTCCAGAAAATTTTTCCTATCTATTAGCCAATTTATCTGTAGCCCAGAAGCAGTAATTGCACATAGTTTCTGTTGTAGAAATCCAACCATTTCAATCAGTGGTGGGTTGCAGGCAGTACGCCTGGGTACGGGCGTACCGGAACCTGCCTGGAACACCAGGTACCGTTCTGGTACAGTGCTCTGGAGGACCCGCCCGCCCAAGCTCCTTACCTGTCCGTTGAGCCTTTGGTGCTTCCACGTACACGCATGGTGCGTACGGCGCCTGTGCGATGCTTCATTGAGCAACTTGAGCATCACGGAGCCTTGCGGAGGCATCACAGGCAGGTATGACACATGCAAGCACTGCACGTGTGTGCATGAGCTACACATGTGTGCGCGCATGCCACACACATCCATGTAGGTAACACCGGGCCGGTTCCAACTGTACCGGTTGGAACGGGATCCGGAACCCACCACTGATTTCAATGTAGGTTCGGCCATCTTTTTCAACAAGGATACAATAATTATGCCATCATTTTCCACACATTTGGGCCATTTCAATTCACTAATTCTGTAGGACTTCTATAAGGGACCCAGTGGCTCAGTGGATAAGATGCTGAACTTGTAGATCAGAAAAGTTGACAGTTTGAATCCCTAGCACCACGTAATGGAATGAGCTCTCGTTACTTGTCCCAGCTTCTGCCAACCTAGCAGTTTGAAAGCAGGTAAAAATGCAAGTAGAAAAATAGGGACCACCTTTGGTGGGAAGGTAACAGCGTTCCATGTGCCTTTGGCATTTAGTTATGCCAGTTACATGACCACGGAGATGTCCTCAGACAGTGCTGTCTCTTTGGCTTGAACACCACCCCTAGAGTCAGGAACGACTAGCACATATGTGCAAGGGGAACCTTTACCTACTGGACTTCTGTTTCTTTCAAGTGGATGAAAATGCTCAAGTACTGCTATTAAATGGTCTTTGCTTATTTTTACTAGCAAAAATTGGTGAAAGGGGTTATTTCCTTTGCCTTATGGGTGGGAGGAGGAGAAGGAAAAAGAGGGAAACATTTTGACCTGTGGCTATTAACATTTCATGTTTAGAAGGTGAGTTTTCCAGATATATTTTTTTGACAGTCTCTGAGCCAATAAAAATCAGTTGAGCACAATTCTTCTTGTAAAGCACTTCCAAATTGCTCAGTTGGGCATCACTGCCTCTGCTCCAAGCATCTTCTTAAGAAATAGTGGGGATTCTGGTATTAGCCAGCAAAATATCTCTTGCCTGCTCTGCTTCTTCCTTTTATGGGGGAGGAGTTTAGGAGGGTTTCTGTCAGCATCTCCCAATAGCTGGAAGCAATCTGCAGCATACATTAATTGCAGTCTTCCTCCTAGACCCACCTCTAAGCACTTAATAACTTTGTAATTAAAGTACAATTAACAAATTAACTTGTACCCATCAAAGGGAATGCTGTTGTTGTTGTTAATGAGGAGTTAATTAGCCTATGTCACTGAAAGATCCTTAGGGGCATCTTGAAGAGCAGAAACACTTGCTACATATGTCCGAGGTTAATGGTGTCAGCAGTACACAAATTAATGGATGCTCCTTTGCCTGGGCCTGTCCTTTTCTGCCCAGAGACAGGCCAGGTAACAAAGCGCCTCATTTATTTCACAACCAGGAAACAGGGGCTTTCTATGCATGTGGTTTTGGAAAAAAATATTGATAAGAACTTTGAATTAAATTCTGTTCTGTTAATTCAATTAATTCAGAGATTTAATATTTGAAATAAACTGGAAAATGAAGTCAAATTCTTTTCTTCTAGTAGGATTTTGTTACGCGGTTTGGGAAAAAAACCCTGTTTCTGCTTATGTAAGAATAATATCTATAATTGTGGTTTCTGCATAATACTTTCCCCCTTTATTATTTATGTTTTTATTTTACCTGAATGTTTATTAGCACAGCAAATAGCTATAAAGGTTACAATTCTAAAAAAAATACATTTATTAGGAAGCATGACCCTTTGAAACTACGTGTGTAATTTTCATGTAAGCATAGAGGGTTACCTTATCTGTAAAATTTCTGCAAACTCCATATTTTACCATTTGAAATAAATTATACAAATTAATCAATTATTTTTGATGTATTTATTTATTTATGAGGCATGCAATTCTATCAGTCATGTTGATAATTGAATGCATTACTTTCCAAATGACCTTTTTTTAGAAAAAGCTTTTAAAAAGCCATTGCTTCTTTTTTAAAACCATAGAGTATTTTTTAATCGAGCTAAAAGAAGCTTTAAAAAATTGGGAATGGCACTTTCCTTTTATTTATTTTTTCTTATTGAGTATCTGCCCAATAGTACTACACAGGAAAAAGGAGATTTTCTGTTTCCAAAAACAGAAATGGAACAAAACGGTTCCAAGACTACACACAGTGTTTAATTTCCTGTTTCTAGCCAAAGTAATAATGTAATTAGGTTACACTTAACTTTTTTGCCAATATTTTAGTGGCTCACATGTGTAATTTGTAATGTTTGACAAAATGCCCCTATAGGATAGGAAATCCAGCATTTGCCAGATGTTTTGGACCACAGCTTCCATAATCGCAGGTCCTTGCAATCCTTTTAGAAAATAATGGAAGTTATGCCCCAAATCAAGTGGTATCAGACTGTGTACTCCAGATGTTTCTCCACTATCCATAATCCTCATTTAAAAATGGATTTGTTTATACCCTACCTTTATTTTTTTAAATAAATAACTCAAGGTGGGAAACATACACAATATTCCTTCCTCTTCTTATTTTCCCCACAACAACTCTGTGAAATGTGTTGGGCTGAGAGAGAGTAATTGGCCCAAAGTCACCCAGTTGGTTTCATTCCTAAAACAGGATTAGAATTCAGGGTCTTTGGGTTTCTAGCCTGGTACCTTAACTGCAAGACCAAATTGACACAAATTCTGCAGTCCAGGGGTGGGATCCTACCGGCTTTACTACCAGTTTGCTGAGTGCGCACTTCTCTTGTTTAATGCCATTTTGAAATAAGATCAACCACTAAACAAGCACAATTCCTGTTTGTCTGTCTATGGAACAGAGAGCTGTTCCAATGAAGGAATTATCATGCTTTTAAATTCTACCATTCAAATGTTAAAAGAAAAAATGGAAACAAATTTCTAGTTTTACAACTTAAAAGTCAGAATAATTTCCAAAATACTATCATCACAATCCAATATGTTCTAGCTGATCTTTCAAGCATAAAAAAACTTACGAAATAACTGATCATTGCCAAACATGCCATTGTTTTTCACTGTCAGGCAATCTTCAAAGTATTTGATAAGATATGCCAGCTATCACATTCCATTTAATAAGAAGAACATTAGCTACCAAACACTGACAAATATCAAGTATTAAAACTTAATAGCACAAATGACTGATATAAAAGAAGCTGCCTTCAGAAAAGTGGCACAAAAAGATGGCATGTTATTCCATCTTAAATGACAGGAAGAAACATCAAAATCTGGAAATCATCCAATGCATTGCAACCACAACAGAAATTAAAACTCAGAATGCAAAGAAAAAAGCTACATTACTAACAAAGATTCTGATGTTCTGAACAGGTGGTTGAGTTATTGATCTTATTGATCTATATATCTGCTGTAAAGGCAATACAAAACTGAACACAAACTAATACAAAAATAAGGAAAACAAAATAAGGAAAAATAGAATTTTCCTGCACAGAACTTTTAAGCCTTCATCAAATCTTGATCTGTAACCTTTGTGGTTCAAAAGGACCTTTGACTCCCCAATATCAGCCTGCCTGAATATACTTGGCTGACCACAGAAGTCAATGTTTGGCTACTTGACTATAAAAAGACTTCATCCTTGAATTCAGTCCAAACAGGGGTCTTAGAAATAAGGACCATGATTACTTGCCTACACTCTGTTCTAATCAATTTCTGTTCCCAGATGATATGTCCAATGTATTAGGTTATTCAGGGTCTCATTATTAGTAGTATAGCTTTGCATATGTGCAGTTAAAAAATAGAGACCTGCACTAAATATCCACCTTTCATTTATCTGTGGTCTGGGATTCATTTCTATGTATAGTAGTTGGTTTTTGTAAAGGAGACGTTTTTGCATGTCTTTAGATAAATAGATAGAATTTTTATTGGCCAAGTGTGATTGGACACACAAGGAATCTGTCTTTGGTGCATATACTCTCAGTGTACATAAAAGAAAAGATACATTCATCATGAATCATAAGGTACAACACTTAATGATAGTCATAGGGTACAAATAAGCAATCAAATCATACTAGTAAGCAATCAATATAAACTATCATCTGTGCATAGCTGAATTAGAAGCTCCATGACTAACAGGGCTACCTATTCTTTAACTGACCTCAGTCTGACTTTGTCTGTGCCCTGCCCTGTTGGTAATTCAACCTTCTGTCTACTTATCCTTGAATATGTTTTATTTGTTACTTTACCTTCTTTCCATGACAGGCAGGTTGAAATAAACTTTACTGAACCCTGTTCACCTCTGACCTAGGATAAGGATTTGTTAAATACCTTCATGTTCCTAAAATATTTTTAAAAATAAGAACCTAATGGTATAGATTACAAATGGCTTTTAAAATTACTTAACCAAAATTGCAGACAGAGAAATTCTCTACATTTTCCTAGGGGAAATAGAGATTCCCCCCACCAAAGTTTCTCAAGGGCAAGACTTCACTTTAGTGCTCCTATTGAAAAAAACCAAAGGAAGAGGTTCAGTCTTGGTGATTTCCTGGGACTCAACTGAACAATAGGAAGCCAGAGGAGATAGTTTGCTAGAGATACCACAGTAACATAAAAATAGCCTGATCATACAAGGCCATTAGCTGTTTCCTAATAAAGGAAGTCAAAGAAGTCCACACAGCTGATATCCCCATCCATCAAGATGACACAAAATATATCAAAGGGTTAAAGTTGAAATAACAGAGGCCACTCAGTTACTTTCAGGGCAGAACTTCTGAAAACCATAACAAGTTGTGGATAATGGCTCCCTGGACTCTTTTGGTTGATGCCAAATCTGAAACCAAGGTGGACACATTTCTGAAAGGCTTTCCCTAACTATCTCTCCATGCATCTACATGCAGAGCCATCAGTTCCACCGGAACTGACAGAAAAGCAACTGCATAGCAAAGCAACCATGTAGATACGCACACGCATATGCAGACAGCCAAGAACAGCTTTAAAAGCAAACTTGCAGCCTTTGATGAATACCTCATTCAAATGTTTTGCATAGTTCTATATCATAATACCAATTACTAAAACCCCACTTCCTTTAGTTCCCTGTTACGTTTCCCAGGAAGATATTGTTCTGCATCTTATTAATTTAAAAAGGAAAAACAGCAAAAAGTGTTAAACTATTTTAGGCAATGGCTTTCAAGCACATCAAAGATGTCATCAAAGCCCATTGTTGTGAAATCAGATCAGCCTTCAGAACAGAAGGTTGCTCTGTTAATTGAAAGGGTAAAAACTGAAGCTGAAACCATTCTTAGAATGGTTCTCAAATGTGCATATCAAGTATTCACATTGTTTGATGAATGGTGGCATTAGAATAGTCACCCTCTGAGAAACGTCCTTGTCATTTAGGTTAGTCTGTCAGCTTTAACTAATATTAAGTCGGATATTTTGTCGTCATTGGAACTTATATGATGGTTAGCTAGCTGTGATTTAGCCTTAGAATTCTCCAAAACGAAGGAATGGCCCGCTAAATAGTTAACAAAAACTGAGCCAAGAATTATCAGCATTAAATTGTCTAAATAAATTAAAGCTTTACAAAGGATAAAATTTTGTGAGGTAATGTCTGATATGCATGAAAGACTAGTCTGACTTGGGACAAATTGATTATGTACCTGTTATCATTAATTTGTTCTTCCTTATATTTAATGTTAGTTCAATTTTTTTCACAATGCTCCTGGACTTTCATTACTAGAATATTTACAGCTTTCAGATGTTATTAGCATAGCATGGATTATTGAGGTCTTTTCTGTAATTTTAAAACCAAGTTCATTTTCTTCCAATCCAGTTCCCTTAACATATATTCACCATATAGGCATACACTTCAAGCATTTTTTCCTCCTCCCTTCCAGGACCCATACCCTATTACCATCACAATGAGGTAGCAAGCAGAACCTGTAGGAGTGAGACAAGTTAGCATCATCTGAATCTTAATTAAAAAATCATCATCATCATTGTCGTCACCACCATCATCATCTCATTTGATTTGGTGCAATTACAAACAACTTTTGGTGACTCTCAATATACTAAATCATATAAATCGTTAGCATAAAGAAAAAACAAACTAGAAGGAAAAAAAGAAGACAAGATGGCAAAAGCAACACACTCAAATATTTAACCAACATCTGATAGCAAACACAGGAGTCTCCAATCACTGTAGCTTAGGAGAACTGCCAGATCTTCATGGACCTCTGGAATGCCAGCACAATGGAAATTATATCCAGATTAGGGGGAAGGAGTGGTTTAATGTATCCCT